>NC_092859.1:91930354-92004567 GCF_032062135.1 Pyxicephalus adspersus
TTGTTGGTGCCAAGTTTAGCTACATTTTCTATTTTTACACATAATAAACTGTTATCCATGTATGTTTTATGAAAACAGACTATAACTGGAATATAATATAATTGAGAATTGTGAAGGGTAAATTGTATTCAATTAAAATGTTTGTAATTTAACTTAAGAAGTGAAACTCAATTGGTAGTGATTGATTAGTTTTTTCTAATGTGCATTGATCTTAAAAGCTAACTATATAGATATCAATTTTCATTGCCTACACATAACCTTAATAAGTGTTTCTTGTATTGTTTTGTGCAGTTTATGCCTCTTATCCTTATTTTCAGCAACATTTTGGACTGTCGGAAAGGGTGAGCATATACTGTAGATCAGACATTTTTAAGCTCCAGAAAATCTGACATGTCCAGTTCTCAGATGTCAAAGAACTCTTACAGATTTGTACCCTTCTTATGTCTTATGTCTGTATCTTATGTCTTTTATATGAAGTATAGAACATGATTTTATTGTTCCCATTCATTCTAAGCAAACCATTAAAATGTGCATATAGTGTCAGCGATTGATAAACAATTGATTTTCAAACAAGAAAAAAAGAGCATCCAGACAAAAGGAAGACTAAAAAGTATTTTTACAAGCAACTTCAGAGCTTTTCAATTTTTTGAGAGCTTTTAAGATTAAAACTTAGCTTTACTCACTGGTATGTCGGGCCTTGCTACTAAAAGGACAATTTTCCTACATTCATCACTGGAAAGTAAAATCACCGCCTCCTCTCTGTTCTGAATATCCTGGCCATTAATCTGCAAAAACAAATGAAACTCGCAAATGAGGTACAATTTTCACAATGTAGCTTGTAACCAAACAGAAAATATCTGTTCATTTGTGTCACGCATATAGACAGCAGTGGGCTCATTGTCAGACTTAGGTGGTAAATACCTTCACTCAATTATGCGCTTACCATAAGAACCGTATTGATCGGTGAGGGATGGTGGACATCAAAGGAAGCAGTTATGTTCATAAATGTCCAAGCTGCGCCCCAGTAACATACATCTAGCAACACAATTAACCAGCTTCTGACAGGTGACGTTCATCTTTCTCCGTTCAGAGTAATGGAAGTGTCACTCTGAGATAATAGTGCTGGTAGAAGGAAGGATGGCAGTGCTACAACTAAGATCAGTCATACTGCAGGCTTGCATGGAGCCAATTAGAAAGCTACACCATTATCTCTCACGGGGCAATGCTTAAAAGACAATGTTGATTGTAATTCAGATTTATCATTTGAAAATCCTGTAAAGCCACTTCAGTGCACAGCAAACCAGAAATGATAAATAGACAATTAATTTTCGAAAAATTATAGCTTTTTTTCTATTTATTTAATTTAGGTTTTAGTAGTGCAACATGTAACTAGATACATACATAACATAGAAAATAATTGGATGGTTGTGTTGTCAGCTCTGCTGAAATATACAAAATAAATGGTACTCATTAAAGTGCTTCATTACCCTAATGTATTTCATATAAAACAAATAATAAAAGAATGGATATTTCTGTGGTTACAAAAAAGATGACTGGGCCTCCATTGTACATATGGTACATGACCTCGAACATCTGTACCATCTGATTCATGACCAAAAAGGCGATAGATCAAGCACATACAGGATGAAATAGGAGGGCTTTACATCACAGAGAAAGAGAGCCAATTATAATAATGAACATCCAAAAAGTTTTGGTAAAAAATGATCTCTGTGGGAAAATAAAATGCTGTACAAGCACAGATTTTCATAATTACAACTAATTTTGTGTAAGATCCATTCATTTTGGAAGCTCTTCTGCTAGGAAGGCATACTGCTTATCCTGATTTAAATATGAATTGGTGACACTGTAATTCATCTTTCAATACTCTACAGCAAATTATCTATAACTATTATAAATTAATATATTGAAATTAGATAGCAATATAGATATATATATATATATTTTAAATATTTGAAAACTCATGACATCCTAAAAAATTGTAGTTTGCACAGTAAAGGCTTTAGTAAAAAGTTCACTTAATAGCTCATACCCCATCCCATTTCATTATAATTACCTTTTTATTCTCCCTGATTGCCTGCTATCACCTACCTAGCTACTCTTTTTCCTTTCCTTGGCAGGGCTATGGGTGGCCAACTGCTACAATTGTATTTAGGAATGGTGAAAGTATCCTTAGCGATCCACAGCTCTGGCCAGAATGACTTGCAGCCTACACAAGATTTTATCTCTTGGCTGTCTCTTAAGGAATTATGTGAAAGAGTGCTAAAAGGAAGTTCAAATAAAAAAATGTATTTCTGACTTGCAAGGTTGTTTTAACTAGTGTCATATGCAGCTCACTGATCCTATTATTGGTTTGTTAGGCTTTGACCAGGGTAGTAACAAGTTACAGCATTGCTGTGCTGTAACACTATTCTGCAAGTTTCATTTTACACAGGAGTAGCAAGACTGGCTTCTGTGATACAAAACAACATTGCTGGGAAGAAAAGGGCAGACCCAAAATATTTAGATGTTTTTTGGGGTGTGCATAGTATCAAGTACAAAGCTGGTTAAAAATATAGTCCCACCTTCCTGAAACCACTTGGTGAAGGCCAGTCACCTGTGTAATATGAAGGCTTCATGAGTTAAGTTTTTAATGGGCAGCTTTTTTCCCTAAATTTGTTACCCCACCTGCCCCTGATTTGTACCCACTAGATGTTATGATTATTATTTTTTCCTATATTATACCTATCTTTTTCTATATAAATTGTTTTTGGAATATTTGGAAAGCCATATTCAAAGTGAGCACTTTCAAGTTCAACTTTCACAAAGTAATATTGAGTCTATCTATGCAATTACATATGTGTGTGTCACCTTTAACTTGATCCTGGACAATATGACCTTCTGGGTACAATAGGGTCCAAAGCATATAAATGGGCACTCACAAATAATTTTTATTAATTATCAAAATTTTGGGCTTTTAAATTTACCTCTACAGCCACTGGTTCAATGGCAATAGCATTCAGATAATTAATTTCAGTTACTATACCAACCATCTGGCCAAAAGAATAGACACAGCAGAAACAGAGGGTGATCATTTTTCCCCCAGACAAACAGTAAATGAATGTGATATGTGATCTTTGTGCTGTTAACTTCTGCTAAGATGAGTAATGATATTGCCTGAGCTCCTATCACCCCATCACAGCCCTGTCTACTAGCATACGTGGTTTAGGAGATGCTATCCTTTCAGTTCTGACTATTTTTTCATTTTCTGGGCCCCACAGGCTTATGGATAAATATATTTGAGCACTAAAATATATTATGTAAAATTTAGGATTAGCCCTAGTAGAGCCAACTATTTCAAACAACAAATTGTTCTTTTGATTCTCAGGGATATATTTGATTTACATTACTATAAAGGAATTAGAAATTGTTTAGGCATTGCTTTTCATTTTATTGAGTTGATACCCAAGGTGTCTATGAAAGGGCAGTATGTCATTTCATATTAATTCATTTTGATCCTGTATACTAGACAAATAACTGAACTGCCAGGAAAGCAGATGTGGTTGTAAAATGCTAGTTGTCTCATGATCATCTCTACTGACAGTGGATGTTTTTCTGAAACATGGAAGCTCAGACAGACTGGATATCAACATGGATTTAAAAAAATTGATGCTGAATGATACTTTCACATATATATTTTACAGGGGAATGGAGGATTCAAGGTGATCACCTGAGAAGTGCAGAGAACCAGGAATGAGAGTTGAAAAATGAGGATGGACAGATGTCCAAATATATGGAAATGTCTTGCAATACATTAGCACCATGAGGCCTTTTATCATGCTTTTGGCACAGGAATAACAGGTTAAATTCACTGTCTTCTCTGAGCAAATTCAGGTTCCAACTTTTCTCTGATTTTCCTTATCTGTTTACTTGAAAGCTAGAAGCAGTGAAGCTACAGAGACAACAACCAAGCAACAAGCATTTTTAAAAGAAAGTCAAAAATGTAAGGATTTCTATTGTGTGCATGCTCCTTCAAGGTAATGCTTACTGATGTTTTCCATGGAGAGAATGGAACCAGCAGTGTTTGTTCCCAATACTAGATTTCTGCATAAGCAACTATGGCAAGGGAGTCAAACTCCAGTCTTCATGGGCTACATACTCTGGCCCAATTTGTCATATAAAAAAAAAAAAATTGAAAAAAAAAAATCTGTATGTATCCTGGCCCTTGCGGATTGGAGTTGGGCACCCCTTGGCTAAGACTCATGGTGGCCCAGAAGAACCCCCATATATTTTAGTGTTACAATTACAGTGGTTTAACTACATGAATTTGGCATTTGCACAAACTTGCTCTTCCATGGTATTATATTACATATTGAGAATTGAAGATTTGCACTCATTAGACTGTAAATAGTGTGCAATAAAGCACAAATAATGTGTGTCACTGCAAAAGAGGATGTAGAGACTACCTAGGTAATAAGCAAATATGCCTACCCTCGTGTACATAAATTATCACAAATTATATAAAGAAACAAGTATTTTTAAAACATTATCCTCTATTAATAAAATTATATAAGCAAAGCTGATTTATTTGCATTGGTCATCTAAAAACATTGAAGAAATATATGGTACTGTATATGTAAAACATTATAATACATTATTGTGTTTATTTTATTTACTCTTTATACTGAGTGCATTAATTTGTATTATTTAGTAATTGTTTAAATTTTTTTTAGCGTTTGTTTTTAAAAGGCCATAGTAAATTGCATTAACTTTCACCTATTCTTGAATTTTAATTAAAATAAGGAAAATCACTGTTTGCTATGGGCAACATGATATTTTTCAGTCTGATTTTCCAAAATCAGTGCCTTTATATCTGGGCAAAGTTTCATTACATTGTTCACCTTCTCACAATACAAATAATGAGAAAAGGGTGATGAAACATTTTGGTTTGCTTCACTTACGATGAGATTAATGCAGCCTTTGCTTTTTTCAGTTTTTCCAGTTCACAACTACACAACTAATTATGATAATTGAATTTGGTGGGTTTTGTGTTTGCTCAGATCATACATTTTTGTAATAGCTCATAGAACATACACAGAAATCCTTGTGTCATAGCAAGGGACTATTAGATTTGGACTATTAGCTTTTCCACCATACAAAACTGCAAAAAAACAAATGACAAACATAGTAGAGGCTATTTTTAGAGCCTACATATCACTAGGATTGTGTGTTGATTTACCTGTTTTTAGTGCTTTTATATTCAGTCATTGTGTCCTGATGCTGCTGACTGGCACAGTTTTTTCCAGATAACTTTTATTCACAATTGCATGCAGATGATTATGATGTGAATGTACACACACACACACACACACACACACACACATACACACACACACATATATATATATATATATATATGTATATAAATATATTTATTTATTTACTGGTAAACATTATAGTAACAGCACATATCTGATCACTATGTTACATGGGAAAATTAAGTAATATGGCTGGAATGTACATCACTTCATATAGATATTTAAAGGTAATGTATAAAAAGTATAAAGCATGTAAATGTCTGATGGAAAACTATTCATATTGCTCTATTCATTCCCTAGTTAGATTTCTAGAATATGATATATTATGATTGCCAGAAGTGACTCAGGAAACTGAATGCATCTGGAATGCCCTTATATAAGCCATGAAATCATGAAGTGACCTATTCATTTCTACCAGGGTCATAGTGTATAAAGACTTATAAACTGCTCTCTCCTGCCATATTAAAAGGAATGTGCTGCAAACTGTAATAACTGTGAGTACATAATTAGACTCAATTCACAAAGCTTTAACACAAGCCCAGAGCAATCGTTTTTCAGACAGGTGACTGATTTTTTTTAATCTCATTGCACTCTCCTAAAAATACCTGTCATAAGTATCTTTATCCTAGTGTGTTAGCTGGATGATTTGAGCCTAATCTCCTCAATATGAACTGTGTACGTTGTCCAACATAGCAGAACACAATTTGCCGAATGTCCCTTAGGTAAATCCCTGGGACATTTACCTTTTTCATATTGCAACTAAATCGTTCATTTGCTATTACTTCAGAATCCCAATTATTATTTTGTATTATTCCATCACTTGAAAAAAATGCATTTACAAAAGTAAATGCATCACTCAACATAACTACGGACCTAACAGGCAAAAAATGTCATGTTTAGTTTTATTCTTACAAAAAGTGTTCTTTATTGGTGTTATAATAATATTCAGAAGTTTCTGCATTTCCAAGTGTAAACCCAATTATCTGCACAATAACATGTAAGATAATAGATCAGATTCATAAATTAACATCTAAAATTTCATTTTCCTAACAGTTTCTAATATTGTTTACATAATTTTAATATATGGATAATTATAATTATCCAACATTGTCTTTTTTTGTTACATCCTTAAAAAACTTAAAGTTCTGATCTCAAACTCAAATGTATAGTGAATATTTGTATATTCATCACAAAGGTTCCTAATTCGCTTTTGTATCTCTTTTGTATCGCTCATATGTGGCTTCTATTATGATGTTACCATTTGTGTTCATTTGCCTTACATTCTTGCTAAATGTGGGCTTCATTCATATTAAGGTTCAATAAAAAAGCCTATGATTACAGAAAAATTCTACATTTTATTTTGCAAAACACCCTAAAAGCATGAAGACAATTTTTAAATTGAAGGTACTGGCAACAGCAAAGGTTCTTTCATTATGCCATTTTTTCAAGAGGTTTTCTGTTTCTCACTAAATTGGACTAAGACATTAAGATACCAGCTAATGGATGGAGTAAAAAAAAACATTTTATTGGTGGTGGGATTGTTCTCATCCAAAGTGAGGACCTGATATTCTTGGCTGATATTTTTTATGCATTACTTACATGCAGTTTAAATGGCATTAGGAATCAAAAATAAATTTTAAATTACATCAGGGTTGCCATAGAAAATAAGTCTTTACATTGTAAGGCTTATTTAAATACCAGCAGCTGCTCCAGTTGTCAGTAGAAAGGTTTAGTCAAACCATCTCCTACTAGATTACTGATAGTGCTAAGTTAAAGCAACTGTAAGCACATTTTATGCATGATTACCCTTCCAATGAATACTCTGTATGTGAATTTTCTTTAGCCATTTTTTTATTCAGTAAGCCCCCTGCCTACTTTATATCCAACCTTATTGTGAATATCTATAATTTCCATAAAAAAGCAAGCCCATTCCAACTAATATATATTTATATATATATATATATATTTCCTTATTTTTTTTCTTCTACCTGAAATCTTTAGGTAGGTAGAACCACCTTTTTAGCAAACCTTAAACATCCCTAGGATCAGTTATGCCCCAAATGATTGTTCCTTATATACCCTGATGTATGTAATAAGCAAGACACTTTGGTTTCAGCAGCCAAAATGAGTACAAAAAGTTTCAGGAAACATAAGTTACATACAAGTTCTGATAAAAATTTAAAAAAAAGAAGTCTTTGTAGACTGACCTGCAAAATTCTGTCTCCTTCCCGAATGCGACCATCTCTTGCTGCAATACTTTGTGGGGCAACCTAAATCAAAATGAGAATACTAAAGTTTAAAAATTCAATAAATGCTAGATTTTACGCTAAATAATCTTTAGGAATGCCTAGAGGCAGAGTGCTTGGGCTGTAGTGTAGAGTGAGGGTAGCCATAGATAAGGAAATGTACCAGTAAGAACAGGTGATAGGATGTCTGCCCATCCTTAATACATTGTATTGCTCTATTGCCCAGTGCAAGCTTCTGGCTGATTTGGTTGGTATATGCAAGGGGTAAATTATGTATTTTCTTATTTCCCTCTAGGAAAAGAAATGCTCAGCACCAGATTGCTTTTCTGCTAGGGATATGTTGTTACTACTCCCTAAGGAGCACCTACATGGCAAATTCCTTATCCAACCATGACAGGGTATGCTAGAATCTGGCCACTGGTTAGATGGTATTACTGCAATGTAGTGCTGACTCCTCCTCACTCCAAACCTCATAGGCTAACCTACAACTAAATACAAATACCTAAAAAAAAAATGGCGTTTAAATGGTAAAATAAAGGGAAAACCTACACAGGATACTTGGGGGATAGGGGTATAAAAAGTCTAAAAATAAACTTTGTTGCAGACTAGAGTTCTGCTTTAAATACCTGCAAATTATACATTTGTACATTTTGTCCTCACTCAGAAAGGCACACATTTTATCTATTATATCTAATAACCAAGAACAAATCCTGTTTTCTAATATATAAAATAATGAATTAAAAATACATTATTATAGTTTAATTTAGGGATATTCTAAGTTTGGAAAAAAATACCATAAACGAGGAACAAGAAACATTACATGTGAACAAATTTAGAACACTTTCCTAATGTGCCATTAACAAATAACTGAAATACATTTAATATTTTTTGTAGATTTATATATTTTAAAAATCCAGTGTTTTAAGTATTAATTTGCTTTCATCCTACTGTTAATAAGCATTATCAAGTAACCTGTCATTGTAACTGTTGATATATTAAGTTAAAACTTGACAGCCATGGAGGGCTTTTGAGCTGTTCAGATGTTTAATATTTCCGTAATGAATAATGATCCGGTGTCCAGAGAGGGAACACTATCTATCACCTTATGTTGATGGTTATCCTAAACCATTCATTAGGCTCTGTCATGCCAAAAGCTATTTTTCAAACAGAAGCACCTCAAGTGTAGCATTTGCTTTTAGGTTACATTTTATATAAAAGGTTCAATATTCCTTTTTAGTAATAGCCTGTCACAAAAAATAATAAACCACGTTGGGTTATTTAATGTCATAGGCCAATGTAATTATAGTGGATTTTTTTTTAATTCTGGGAACCCCTGCAGGCTAGCAGGATTGCCCAAGGCTAATAGAGATGAAGTAATGATTTTAAGCTTGAACATGTAAAAAATTGTTATAATCATTTACAGTTTCAGAGGGTTAGGAAGAGAAAATAAGAGTTATAGGAGAAGACTTAGAAGCTTTAGGACTAGTTTTCCGTTTGTCCTATGTATGGTATGGTAACCCTGCATGGTAAAATGAAACAAAAAAATCAAGAATTAGCTGAAACATTAGCTACACTGCTATATACACGCTACCTGGCATGACAGCAACCTACTGATTCCAAAAATAGGGACATTCTAATATTGTGTTATGCAAATACAGACTGCAGCTAAGTTATCAGTGCTTGTCACTACCCTTGCTTACCTCCTATTAGTCCCCACTAAGTAAGAATAGTAGGCAGTACAGCCAAACTTTGACTTTGTAGTTGAAATCTGCATAAATGGCTGTTGTAACTGTCTGAGTTTATTTGTACTCAGACCATTCCAGTGGGTAATATATACCTGGGTTGATGATCTTGCTATATCATTCCATTGACAATTCCAATGTACCACTGACCACAGAATTGCTCTATTAGCAAAGTGGACTTAACATATCTGGTGATTTCTGCCTAAAATTGTCAAATGATAAAGCATTTTTCAAAAACAAATTTAAAATAAGACGTGCACTAATAGAGGAGCAGAGGTATCATGTTTATGCAGCAGCAAAATACATTCCCGTATTCCTACTTTGTTTTCACACTGGTCCGTGATGGCAAAGCTTACAACTGGCATGTAGATATTTTGTGCATCGGTATAGGTCCAGTGGCCCCAAACTGAAATTTCACAGACACAGACTAAGCATGTTAGCATGGATCTAATTACATGCTTGGTATGGTCAAAATAAAAAAAAGCAGCTGAAGGATCTGGAAAAATCACTGGGTACTTTTTTTTTTTTAGGAAATTTAAGTATAAATAAGTTTAGGAGTTTAAGTATAAAAAAGCATTTACCATATACCTGTACTTTATTTTTGGCCTACAGTTGAAACTTGGCTGAGACGAATGGAGTGGGCTGAATAACATTAAATAATTACAAGCATGTATACTGAACAGAAGAATGTAAAGAGAAATGAAAATGTGCAGTGGGCAGTGAGCTTAAGCAACTAAAATTGTATACGTTTATTGTTAGTGACCATTTAATGCTTTAATTATTCTCCGACAATATATTTTAAATTATTATTCTCAAAAAAGGTACACGAGAGATCATACATTGCATGGACTTGCTCCCATAAATCCTTTAATGAAATAGCAATTTTTTTTGTATGGATGCTCCTCTTTATAAATTTTTCATTTTATTAGCACTTCATACGATTTGCACTCAGACTCTTATTGTACTCAATAACAGCCAGTCTCAGTGATCCAGACATAACGGATGATTTCTTTCACACCCTTTTTCCACCTTTCCTTATTAACGTCAGTCATTTTCTCCTTACCTCACTGACATATATTGCTGTATCTTCCTCATCATCTGTCCGGTAGCAGACGGTTAGACCAAGTCTATCCTGGCTATTCAGGCGACACAGTTCGACTTCCTGTAAGAAAAGATAAAAAAATAGCTTCTTATTAAACAGTAAACATGTAATGCCTGTAAAGTACAGTAAATCATTAGATCCAGATAAGCATCTTGCTTTTAATACATTTCTCTTTCTGAAGAAGATATTTATATTCAACATAAATTTTTTTCTAAAGTATATTTTAAAAAGCCAATTTTCATGGAATCATCTATATTCAGATTGCATAAAGCATTAGAACAATACTTCACACAAAGGAGGTATTATCTCAGACATTGTAGATCTGACAATTAATTTGTGTCAGCCTTAACTGTAAAGTGGTTGATATCCCCGCCAAAATATAACACAACATTGAAAGATTCGAGGGAATACTAATTGCCTTTGTCAATGTAAATATTGCATTTTTGACAACTAACACAGTGCATAAATTTCATAAAAGATTAACAGATAGACTCTTCACTGTACACATATTCAGTTTCTTTATTGGAAGTAGAAGGTACGCAATAAAGTCAAGTGATAAATTATATCCAAAATTCTCCCTGGTGTCCATGTATAACTGTCTATTCTTTGAATGTAAAAACTGGTCTGAAGAATCCTATTGATCCGAAAGAACTGATTTTTTTTAAAATTATATAAATTAGGTAATAAAAAACACTTTCAAAACTGAAAAGAACGTTAGGGGAATTGGATGTTGTATAACCAAAATACATCAATTCATGGTGAGTTTGAAATCAGTGAGAATAGTTCAAACTATTGTGCAAATTATTTGTGAAACAGTGGAGGTCTCTCCTTGTGCCAGAACGATGGATTCTACTGGTATTTTAGTGCTGGGTTGTGTGAGGCATGGCCTTTGGCAACCCAAGATATAGATTGTTCAAACGTCATTGAACCTATTGTACTATGTACTCCGTGTATACTTCCTGCAAATAGTAATCTCTGCAAGTTAATGGGATATTTTTTAATTGTAATTGTAAAGGATATTCATGCTTATATATGTTAGAAGAGTTAGTTAATTTTTTTCAGTTCATCATAAAAAAACAGATTTACATATGGAAGTATTTCATATCCTAAAAAATGCAAGAAAATGTCAGTGTGAACTTGGAATTAACTTTGGCTGGGCTGGGGAACTGGGGTCCAAAACCATGGAAAGAAATTCTGCTTAGGTAGAATGGGGGGAATGTGAGCCATGAAAAGAGCCAAGACACAAAATCTGAACAACCACCTTAAGGTATATCTAATACTTTTGGATATAAGAGAACATCTGACATTCCTCTTCCTGCCTATACAATAACACTGGGTGTCTAGAGCTAAACTAAATCACTAAATTCTGACGCTTTACATATGACACAGATTATCCAAAAAACAGCACTGCAATCACTGCATCACTTTGCACTGCAACAATAAGGGCATGTCACATACAGCATATAATAACTTGCTAAGAGCAGGGCTGTCAACGTATTATTACAATGTCCTGTGGAAAAGAAAACTTTAGTAAAAATGTGGAAGTTTAGATGTTACATGGAGCACAACAATCCTACTTTCTTGATTTTACAGGTGGTAACATTTTGCACCCTTCGGAGTTAACACTGAAACCAGCAAGCTAAACATACCCAGGTTACAAAGATGTGCCCCCCCCCCAAACATTCTTAGGCCTCATCTTAGCTATTCTTTTGTCCATAGTACTGCAGTTTGAAAAGTCCTTCATAGTAAACACATTTAGAACTGCCAGGCAGTCTACCCCCATCAACACTTGTTTTCATACCATAACTACAGGTAGTCCCCGGGTTACATACGAGATAGCAACTGTAGGTTTGTTCTTAAGTTGAATTTGTATGTAAGTTGAAACTGGCACATTATTTTAATAAATGCAATCAAGACAAATGTTTGTCTCAACATAATATTAGGCAGCATTGTGTCAGTTACTGTATAAAATCCTCACTGCGAGTTAATCACAAACAAAGCAAAAAAAAAACTTTATGGAGTCCAGACATTCAATAACTTCTGGAGCAAGCTGTACTTTGATATGCGAAAAGAAACAACTGGAGAGTTTGTCTTATTATTAAAGAGTTACAAGAGGCTGCAGAAATAGCTCACCCTATGTGAGCTTCGTACCTAGGAGTTGTCCGTATGTTGGATGTCCTTAACCCGGGCACTACCTGTACTAGAAAGTTTCAAATGCATGTATTCATTGAAGTATAAACAACTTATTCTTAACTTTGTTACCTCTATTTCTCTTTCATCCTACTGTTTGAGTGGCCTTTCACAGACTTTTATGTAGCAACTTTGTCTTACTTTGCAAACAGCAGGCAAAAGCAGGGCCCCATGAATGCACATGGATTTATTCTTCACACTTATATTTTATAAATTCAAAATCAGAGCTGTATCTTTACTTCGTGTTAAAGCTGTAGTTTGTTTTCTGGTAAATTTTACTTTATCGCTATGATTCTTATTAATTAAACTTCTGGTAAAGGTTTGGAAGTGTATGTTTAAAAAAAGCCAAAACAAGACTGCAAAACAGCAAATTGGTTCAATTTGTTGAAAGCTTTTCAATCTCAAATAAAATTGGATTGCCTTGTGTTTCATCACTTATCTGTGATGACAGGCTGAGAATGGCATGACTTTTTGAATGAAGAGAGAAGGGACAAATCAGAATTGATGTCAACCTACAACTAAGTAGATATGGCTCACAGAGCAGTAAAAAAAGACGTTGTGTTTATCAATTCTGTGTGCTAGATAAAGATAATGCTCTGGCCACAGGACTGGAACATGTATTATTTTTCAATCTTACCCTGTAGTGGCATATCAGATAGCAGGCATTTTCTACAGGGGAAATATATTACTATATATTAAACTAAAAGGATATAAATGAATGAACAGGTGAAATCAACAACAAACATCTATAACACACTTTTCTTGGGCTACACAGAGTCTAGTTACAGATCAATGAAAGTACCATTTTGCCTTAAAGTCATTTACTGTGAAAGGAGAATATTTATCTGTCTGCAAATTCTGCAATTCTGAGTGATTAGGTGAGATTTTAGAATGGTATCAATTTAGTTGAATCCCAACTCAATCTTCTGTTTGAATCAGCAAAATATATTCCAGGGGCATCACAACAACGCTGTTCAAAGTTTATTTTCTTTCTTTCTTTGTGAAACTGCTACATTGTGAATAGAAAAGTTTGTCTCCAGCTAGCAGATTCCCCAGTAGGTGAGTAATAAAGAGTTCCAACAAGCCTCCTAGTGAATCAGTGATCTAGAGCTCCACAATCAGCTAAGCTCTTGCTTCCTGCTGATTAGAGAACTCTTGCTCAGAATTAAGGCAAGTAATACCTTTTCTAAAATATTACAGCTTTCCTAATGAGTCCAAGAGTCCCACTTTTAAGCATGCCACCAGGACACAGACTTTTCTGCTCAGGTTGTGGCTGTTTTTTTAGTGAAAACAAAGATTTTGATACACATGAAAAATATGTAGCTAATTTACCCTTAATGCCAGGTACACTTAACTTACTACTTATGTGCCCTGTAAGGATATCAGTCGCTCATAGTCATTGGGCCTGATTTATTACACATGAGTGAGTGAGTTCTCCAATACTGAAGAAGATACATTATTATGGGAGAACCTGAGTGATCAGGCAAACCTGAAATAGATCAGGTCCAGGATTGAAAACATTTCCCAACTAATAGCAAATTTTTAAGAAATCCATGCCAGGTTTGCTGTATCATTCATGTTCATCCATGATAGTCTATCTTCTTCGGTCTTGGAGAGCTTTAATAAATCAGGCCCATTGTAAAGGGGTTTGGTTAGACAGTGGGCATATTAAAGTTCTCCAAGGCTGGAGAGGAAAACCTGAAATTAATCTGGTCCAGGATTTAAAACATTTGCCAGCAAATAGCAAATTACTTTATAGAAGTCCATTCCAGGTTTGCTGGATCACCCAGCTTCAATGATGAAAGTGTATCCTCTACAGCATTGGAGAGCTTTATTAAATCAGGCACAGTATATGAAGCAAACTTTTGCCTCTAATAAATATTGGCTTTTGAATGCTTAAATGCAGAAAAATTTGAGTTGCATATTTATCACTTATAGGCTCATTTTTTTTTGCAAGGAATTTTAAAAAATGTACAAGTGCCTGTAAACTTTAATTTAGTGGTAAAAGCTGAACAAGCGTGGTGGGCAAAAATAGTTCTTAAAATAGTTGTGAAAAGTATGTGTAATGTTTTTTTTTTTTTTACATCTCGGTGCAAGGGTCTCCATGTATGCAGAGTTTGAAGTCCAAGTTCAATTTTGTTAAAAAATAAATAGTATACCTTGCATGTAAAATATACTTGCAGAATATATGTGTTTTTATGAAAGAATATTGATATCATATACTTTGTTTTACTTTATTTAGAACATAAAATTGTTGAAAGTCTAAGATATATGGTATTCTAAATATATTTGTGCTTTACCTTTATGAACTGTTATCTAAAAATGTTCAGTCTACAAAAAATGAATATGACTTTATGAGTTGTGGAATCTCTATTTGTGTTACACTGAATAGACATTTCACTGTTGAAAACCTCTATTTCTCAAGAACTATTATTTTATCTCACAAAATGTTATTTTATCACCTTTTCAAATGGCTCGTATTCTTTCTTAATAGTCACCTCATTAGAAATTTACAGTTCTTGTAACCTGAAGTTAGTGATATTTTAGTGAATGATAACCATTGTGTAATGAGTTTTACTGTCAAAATTTAAACATAATTGTAGTATATTCAGTTGGTGAGAAGTAATGTTGCGAGAGCTCTTTTCTAAATCATAAGAATGCAAAACAATGTAATAAAAAGCACAGGTTTCCATATTGCAGAGAAGCAAAATCTGACAATTTTTGGAGTCATAGAAATTCAGAATGGATAAAGAATAAAATGAATATCAATAAATATACTGTATTGTTATATTAAAAAGTTGTTTATGTGGCAATTACATATGTTGTGAAAAGAACAGCATGAAAAAGGTTTGGGACGTTTTTCAAGATTTAGTTGCTGTGCCTCTATTTTAAGCATTTCCCTTCACCGTCTGTCCTAGCCATATCTTGTATGTCAGCGTTTCACCCTTTCACAGGTCTATCGTTTTTTTCTCTATCAAAAACTTAACAGAGACTAAAACAACATTTTAGCTACAGTTGAGCTTTAGGGCTCTATTTATAAAGGAAAGAATCTAACATTCTCTCAAATGTTCACTGGTGGAGAATCTTTCAGGTCCATTTGTTTCAATGGCAGTAATTGATTCTCCACTAAGGAGAATGTTTGAGGGAATGTCATATTCCCTGTTTTATAAATATCCCCTAAAATGTGTGTCCAGTCATTTTTTCTTCCTTCCTTCCTACTTTTTTAAACAAAACAACCATACAATGTAAAGTAAGTTACTGATACAAACTACACATAATAAAATAATTTTTAATTAGCTGATAGTGACATAATTGTCACGGAGAAATAATGCTGCAACAGGCTTCCCATGATTCTATTATACAGCTGGATTTTGTGTGTCAGCTACTGTCACTCAGTGAATTTGCTGCAGGATACTGACATCAGACAGCAAATTAATGATCACAGAAAAATGATTAGCAGAGATTAAAGGTCACTGGAAATCTGGTTGGAAATTACGTGAGTTAAAATGTGAATATCTACTGTTAGCATGCGTTCATATCAGATTAAGAAAATTATATTTTCCTATCCATCATTATAAATTTGCCATTAAATCCTTACTGAATGTTAAATGAAGTGAAATCATCACATCTTTTATGGTTCATTTAACATGATAATTTGATTTTTATAGGTCTAAATCTGATCAATTTTTATTTTTTATTATATATGCTATATAAGGATTATACACCCAGTTTAAACATTTTAACATTTTGACCATTAGCACTTTATGCATGTTTTTTTTAAGGAGGATGTATTGAATTTTAGTTGATGGGTTTCTGCCAGTTGTTTGAATGTCTGATTGTACACATGTCATCTTACTGATAACAGTATGTCAGTACATCTGATGTCCAATACAACTTAGTGACAGGCTTCAGAATAGCAAAACTATAAATCTGACATGCTGACATACTAAAGAATGGCCCACAAAGATGTATTATTGGTTCTTATTGATTCAATAGGGGCCACTGTTTTCTTTGTAACAGCAAAGCAATAATTACCTGATTAACAATGGCAAAGTGAAATCTCACAATCCATGCATGGAGGAAAGTGGTTGCATTGGATTAAAGCTTTGACAGCATTGTTTGATAGAAGAATCACAACAAAAAACAAAGTCAGAAAGCCCCCAGGAATAACTTGCATTATAGTCTGTGAAATTAGTGAACGAGGGGCTGTTTTGTTTATGCTAAATCGCATTTAAACCTCCATTGTGATTATTTGAATTTGTGTATGTTTTTATCTACTTGAATTTTAAACACTTTCTGTGAAGACAACATCTAAAGGTATCTAGGATTGAAGCAGCAATGCCATCAGCAAACAATTCCCAACATAATATTTTCATATAAACCTGATGTTTATTCACCTAAAGTTCATTTTAGTATATTTTAAGGACAAAGCAGCCCTAATGGTTCCAAAGCTGATTTCAAAAACATTAAATAGCACTGTTTAATTTGGTTATTTTAAAAATTTCAAATATATCTTTAAACTATTTTATATCATCTAAACTCCTCCTACATAATGCAGCAGCCCCCAACCATGAGTATAGAGTTTTCTTAAACCCCAAAAGTGACAGTACAACTTTGTGCAATAATGTTAGGAAAAACACATATATGCTTCAATGTATATGTATTTTGCAGCCTTGCAGGCCTTGAACTGAAGCCATGTCTTCATAATTAGGAATGGGCGAGAATGCCTCTGACATTCGTGCGATAATTTCCCCGAACATCCGATGGGTCTGTGAAATTTCATTGAACCGATTTTGCGAATTACATTGAAATGTAGGTTCCCCCGCTCTCTGTGTTGATAAGTACAGCCCGGGGAGCGTAGCAACCTACAGTCACAGCTAATTGGAGACAGGCGAGTGCCTCCAATTAGCTGTGACTGCAGGCAAACTCCAGATGAACTGAAGAAACTCCAGTGAGAGTTCATCTGAGTTCAGTTCCCATGGTCACCGGGCTGATAAGTACAGCCCAGTGACCGTGGGAACCTGTGGTCACAGCTGATTGGAGGCACGCGAGTGGAGTTTCTCCATTCTCCACTTTTCCTCAGCATTTAACAATTTCAGTGTTCTCCCTAGCCCTCTTTAGCCAGGTGCGCCACTTTTCGGTGACCACCCAGCTATTTTTGAGTGGTTACTGAAGAGTTGGGTCATAATACAGGCTGCCACCCCCCTACAATTTGTTACCACCCGGTTTGAAAAAATTTCTGGCTTGAACACTGAATTTTGTCACTCATAATTCTCATTCCCAAAGTGTTTCACATTAGCTTCATCAGGAGAATGAGCCAAAGCATAATAATTATCATTGTTTGATAATTACAGGTGCCAGGAGGCAAATAGGTATCAAGTATAAAGAAGACAAAAATTCCATAATTAAAAATACAGGCCCCAAGAAAATACAAGCAGTATTTAGGGTTCCCTAAACATAAGATAGTCTCACAGGTCATGATGGATAGGATATATCTCATAGGAAGAGCAACATAAACAAAGGGGCAATGGAAGAAAACATCTCCATAGAAAAGGATATGCCCTTAGGTGATGGAATGTGCTCCATAAACCAGACAATTAACTCTATATTCTTCCCTTATAAATGGTCTGTTCATCTTCAAGAATTTAGGGAGTATCTAGTGAAATGTTAAGTGGAAACAAAACTCATATAAACTCAAAATATAAACACACCTAACAGCTGTCATATGAAAACATTCTGAAAAAATAAAAAAATATTATAACTATATGATATAACTGTTATAACCATCAAAACATATTTAAAATGGATCAGATATAGGAGTGGTTGGTACTAAACTCATTCTCCAATCAGAATCTGATAAAAAATTATTTAGGCTACTTTCAGGTAGCAATAGGACTGTTAAAGAAAACCCTTAATTATTCTATAGTACCTGGGATATGGTCTGTGTTTCTCATCACAATTTATAATCCTGTTCCTGTTGACACTATCTACAGTGATTACTGAATTAGCTAAATAATCCAAATATAAAAACCCTCATTCTGGGGATATATTGGAGTAAATTTACTAAAGGAGTTTAGATTATTCGCTTTGCTAAGTGAATTATCACTCTGTAAGAAAACATTTTTTAGCTGAGTGAATGAAATGAACATTCTGCTAACTTGCATTTCTTTCCTTCATAAATGAGAATTAAAAGAATGTTATTTTTCCTGCCCACCAGTTTGATATTGTAAGTCCTCAGGTACTCTTCACCTTTAGCCACAGGAGGCTAGATGTTCTATCCCAGCACTCAGGTCCCTCATGACTTGGGTACACAAGAAATCACCTCTGGAATACTGGAATTGGAAAATGGAATAAGCCAGATAGGATGGCAGGTCCACAGTGAAAGAAAGGCAGCATGAGTCCAAATCGTACGGCATCAACAGATCCAAAAACAAAGAAAATGGTCAAAAATTGAAAGGCGACTAAAAAGGTGAGGTATCGAATGGGTTAGCAAGTCTCTAGGTCAAATCATGAGCAGCGATCGGTCCAGGCAGCAAGCAGTCAGCAAACAAAGCAAGGGTGGTTGGTAACAAGAATCTAACAGTAACACCCACAGCAGGTTACAATCTGACTGCTATCAAGGAAAATGAGCATCTAGTGTGAGCCTAAGTAAATAATGGGAAGTGACCTAATTTGTGGAGATTGCAGGGTGAGTACAAAAAGAATTACGCTCATAAAAAAGGTACTTGCACATATGAAGACATTGAATTACAAAACTCCTTGAAATATTATCTAAAGAAATACTGCTGGAACAGTTGCTATTTCTTGTGATCATTTTTTATACACTTCCTGGCCAAAAAGAAAAATCAAGCCTATGGGAACAGTGGTATGATATGAGGTTGATTCAGTTAGTCAAGTCTAAGTTTAGCAACATTTTATTGTCGAAGAAATAAGGTCAGATAACTACTTGAATATACTGAATGATAAGGGTTTTTTTTACCAATTGACTTTTTCTTCCCCAGTGGCATTGGCAAGTCCTAGATGACACAATTGGATTCGTTGGGCTCAAACTGTAAAAGAATGGTTCAGGAAACATCTGGATACATAATTTTCTCACATGGGATGATCATTACAGACCTTTACCACATCTTTGTGAATCTTTGGAATTTGCTGGAGAAGACTTTACACGATAGTCAGACTCTCCCATCATCAAAAGAAGATATTGATGAAACATTAACGGTACAAAAAATGAACGTGCTATGGTCACGGTACAGCAGGCTATAGAGAGTGCTTATTTCCATTTACTCCAGCCTAACAAAAGGTGATGTTTCTTTGCTATGAACACATTTTTTTTTTCTCAGATTAAAGTAAATGTAAACTAAAACTATAATGATATAATTTACTACCTTGGTGCCTGCTTAAGATTTCATTAAAAAACATTTTCTTATATCTTTTTGATTTGTTCAAATAAAAGAAATAAAACACTTTTGGTCTGTTTAGAATTTCAGGGTTGTCATGTTTTCAGTTTACTCTGTTATCTCAAGCAATCTAATCCTCTTAGCTCTTGTCTTGGACTATAAACCAGGTAATCCTTTATTGCAAAGCTTAGGGAAGGATAATGTAGTTTAGCAAAAGAAACTAAGCAGGGCTAACACAAGGCTACTTCTGTCGAGAAAATACACCAGTGGTGTACCAGTGGTGGAGTGGAGTAATATTTTTGTTTTGTTGCCGCAAGATATACTTTTCAAATGGGCCATTATTTCACATGCATCTAGGTGAAAAAAGATGATAATTAGTAATCTTTTTCATGCCACAAATGTTTATTTTATCATTTCACTGTCAAAATAAACAAGCTTTGGGAATTATACTAATCACATCACTAACTATTCTACATACCTCAAAATAAATCAACGAAAGAGGCTTTAAGAATTAAATACCAGGACTGTGGGAAGACCATTATAAAAATGGCAGAGGCGATTTTGTATGTTTTGACACAAAGCAGATATACACTAAGCACCTTGTGATTAGACACAGCAAACAAAACATGTAAACACAATTATTAATGAGATCTTTTAAGCCAGAAGAGAAACGTGTACCATCATCCATAATGAAAAATGATCTCACCTCATACTCAAAGTCTTCAGTTCTATCTCCATCACCAGGCAGGCTGGAAAGATACTCATTACCTTCATAAAATTCATGCTCCATTGGATGAAGAGAATGGCAGCTATATGGAAAAAAATTGGTGCAAGAAGGCCAGATGAGACAATGTTCTTCTTTTTAATTAAAATATGACAAACTTATCTGCTGCTTTCTCATTTCAAGAGGTTAGGATGGGTTGCTAATCTAAAGAAACACTGAACAAAAAGATATGTTTCTTTTCATTTACTGCACACTTAGAGTAGTCATTTTCATAGCTTAAATTGGATTCCAGGCAATGATCTGTGCACCAAATCAAAAGAAATACAGCAGTACATTCATAACAAAGGGCTGGCAGTGTTCCGCAGCTGCAGGATTCCAATCTGTCTTTTTGAAACTCAGCCTGTCTGCTAATGAAGCCATGTCCACATTTTATATTCGGGAAAATGTGGACACAATAACTTCAATAAATACAGAAGTACACTTTGCAATAAATTGAAAATACTTTCTTGTACAATGAGTGGAAGTAAATGGCTTGATGTGGTGCTTGCTTTATTAATTCTCTTACAAGTTTGTATTATCTGTCTAATCTCTACATGGTGTCCAAGAGGAAAAGATTGATTAGGAAAAGAATATCATCTCTCTTTTATTTGCTAGATGGGTTTTAGGAACACGGGATGTGTCATACACTTTCCAACATGGTTCTATTGATGGGGAAAAGCTGCATGAAGTCAAATAAGATTCTTTAGTGCAGCTGGAACCAAGATGTTGGTTGTATAGTAAGGCCTCATGTAGCTGTTAGCGCTCATTGGACCATAAGAAGAAAAAGTTCAAAGATGCTATTCACTAAGAACTATGATTCTTTTTTATTCTTTTTACCACATTAGGAATACACTTTAACTAGGACATGACTAAAAATATCTGTAAGAAAAAACTTACCTGTCCGAAAGAAGAAAAGGACAAATGTCAGGAACTGGTGGAGTGGATGGTCTGAGTTTGGCTTGAGCCATTATATGCTCAAATGTGATGTCTGTTTGGGTGCTCACATTCACAAGGTGTGCATCCTGTGAACTTCCTTGCCCTCTGTTATGGGGTGCTCTTCTTAATACTTGTACGACTATTGGTTCTTTAGCATTACGGAAGGCTTCAACTGCTTGTTCGTGGGTCACTTTTGTAAGGTCTTTCCCATTAACCTGCATAAAGTACAAAAGCCACAGCATTAACAGATGGACATAAAATGAACAAATGCCATAGACTCATCCTAGAATAGCTAAACATATTCAACATTAGAAATATAGTTTACTTTTGCCCTAACTAGATTTTCCAAAAAAAAAAACACAGAGTGGGGTGAAAAAAAATCAGAACAAGATATGTGTACTATAGTCACTTACAATTATTTTACAAAACTTAACCCTCATTATTAGCAGGGACAAATGCTTATAGAGCATCCTCTCCATTAATGCTTATGATACAACTCTGCTTTATTAGTATTTGTAAACAGAAAGAAGAAACATTTGGCCTCACAATATCCTCTTTCCGCTGTATGGGAAGACTATCACACAGAAAATCTTTGTTCCATGTGATACTCTTGAGCTGTGCACTTTAGAGTAGAAAGCATTATGCATGTTTCATAATCATCTTGGAAAGCCCTTCTGTATAATATTAGTCCCTGTAACCAGACTATAACTGGGAATAAGAAAACAGTGGCAGCAGGATGGGTAGATGCCACTCTTGAGCTTCTTTCCAACCCAAGCTTATTCATGTGAACAAGATCATGAAAAACAAGACCCAAATGTGTGAAAGGTGTGGGTGCATGGACAAGTTATTTCTTACTGTTTCTGTCATTTAGAAAGAAATTAATTCTTCATGTTTGATTTCTATTTGAAGACATCAAATATCCCTAAAGTCAACACATTCCTTTTGAAATGCTGTGCAATCCGAATAATGCATTCATTTTCTGATCTACTTTTTTCTCAGAAAAGTTGGCCAATTTCCTAGTTTTTAATTTTCAGTCCCTATTATTCATTAGGTATACAAAATAGCTTTTACTTTATTCAGTTGCCTTCTAAAATCACATGATTAGCTTAATGTAGTCTACCTTTGAAAAATGAGTGTCAAGTGACGTTAAAACAAATACATTGGTTCCTGGATGGTCTAGAGAAACATACTGTATTTACAACAACTTTATGATGGTTGGAATAAAATTCTGCAATTGCCCATAGGCCTTGTGTTGACAGGCTTTAGCTTATCTCTCCATACAAGTCAATGGGAATGCAAAAGAAGCCTGAAGCAGGTTGACGTGGCTTGGAAGAAGGTCAAATATAGGTTATAGTGATGTCAACAGCAGATCAAATGCACTAGTCGGCGAATATTAGAAATTCCCTAAACGGATGTCAAATGCATTAGGAATGCACCTAGAAGAAAACTGCATTTGCTTATTAACACAAGACCAAACTCGTCTAAGCAGACTCTTAAATGTCAACAGATTTAGAAGAACACTCAGGGTCAAAGAAGCAAATATGAGGTCTGTGGTAACTTTGGAAAAATGACATAGATCCACGGATGAGATAAAAAATCTATACCTAGATTCTCTACAGCAGTGTTTTGTGGAACAGAGATGCAAAGCAAGCAAATGCTAAAATAAACCCCCTTTAAAATCAGTTTGGCGTTTTTCCATAGGAAAACAATGCATCAGGCTTGTGGAAAGGATCTCTGAGGCTGGTGAGCCCAAAATGAAGCTTTTTGATTCAAAAGCAAAGCACTACAATCCTGAGAACACTATCACCTAGAGGAAACGTGGTAGTAGTATCATACTGTAGGAAGGATTTTTATCCCAAGGGGCTGGGGAACTGAAAAGGCCAAATGACAAAGTGGAGCTTAATCCAGAGCAGTTCGAGAGTAAAACCTGTTTGTGTGCAAAGTGCAATGAAGCTTCACTTTTTTCTTAGCACAACAGGGACCCTAAATACACAAGTAACACTTGTACTGAAGTGATTGATAACCAGAAAACCATAATCTTTTACAAGAGTCCATTAAAAGTGCAGACATCGACAAGTTGCAGACAAGTGTAGGAATCTATAGCAAGACTTTATATTTGTTTTCTGGGGACTTAAATCAAAATTACTGTAGCCACAGGACGAAACATTTACTCAATGCAGTGCATACCAACAAGTGTCTATGGCTTTACCCCCACAATAAATCTATGTAACATCCTAAAAGTGTTAAGTACGTTTTGTAAATGGTAAAATCCTAATCAAAACCATATTAATTTCAGTCTCTAACACATGCATACCAAAATCCAAGGATGACAACTACCTATGGAAATCAATGTCAGCTTTTTCAAGACATCATGACATCAAACTGATTAATCATATATTTTTTTTATTGTACTGCAGTGTTAGACAGCCAAAAACATCTAAATAGTTATGTCATTCATACAGTTTTTATAAAGAACTGTTCATGAACTGTGTTAAATGCCTTTCATATAAATATGCCTTTTTTATTAGGAACATGTTTAACTTTTTGACCTTTAAACAGATCAGTCTTGTACATTTTGTATCTGATACAAGCAGTTATGACACTACTAGAAGTTCACCAACATACTGCTAGTTAGCAGTAAAGGTCAGTGGTGCATTAATCACACTTTATATTCTTAAAAAGACTTAATTGCATGTATCCTAAAGCCATCTGTCTGTGATAGTTCAAGTGTGTTACATTTAGAAATTAAGACTGTCACTTCTGAAAACTATGTTTATATATAAGCAAGTTAGTTTGTAAATCTGACAATTTCAGTCCAGCTTCAATTAAAATGTGAAAATGTGTTTGAAAAATGTAATTTAATTTTAAAGGACCATGCAATCAATGAATTCTTACTGTCTGGATCCATGCATAGCATTCATTTCATAATTCTTGCCAATTCATTTTTACATAATTCACAGGTCCTTAGATAATATATATATTATATTGGTAATTGATAGAACAGTCATAACAAATTTATTAACTACAGTTTTATGAAGGATATATCAATCAAAAGTAAAATAAACCAGCTGAGTAAAAAACATATGGATGATGAAATAGTACTATATGTACTAAGCCAGTATCAACCTTGAGTTACAACATTGGCTGATCGTCGTCGAGTTATAATTCTCTTACCCATGAAATACAGGAAGTCCCCGGGTTACATACGAGATAGGGATGTAGGTTTGTTCTTAAGCTGAATTTGTATGTAAGTCAGAACAGGTACATTATTTTAATAAATGCAATTAGGACAAATGTTTGTCTCAGCATATTGTTAGGCAGTGTGGTGTCAGTTATTGTATGAAATCCTCATTTTGACTTAATCAAAAACAAAACAAAAAAAACAAAACTTTATGGAGCCTAGACATTCATTAACTTCTGGAGCAAGCTGTGCTTTGATATGCAAAAAGAAACAACTGCAGAATTTATCTTGGTCATTAAAGAGTTACAAGAGGCTACAGAAAGAGCTCACCCCCTAAGATCTCCCACAACCTCAGCTGTGTATAGCAAAAGATTTCTTCTGCAAGTCATGCAAACCGGGCCCCTACCCAGCCTCTGTTTTGCACACAGGGAGCAGGGAAGCCCCATTCGTATCTAGAAGGTGTCCGTATATCAGATGTCCTTAACCCGGGGACTACCTGTACAGAAGTTCCGAGAAGACTGCATACTGTTATCCTACTGTCCAGCAATGTTGTACATAACGAATATTCTGCATAATATCAATGTGAAAAAAATATGCAACTGATACATGTATAAATGATTAAAACAAGCTGCTGCAGCATGAAGATCTTGTTCCAAACCAGATCCCTAGGCTTGACTGATTGCAAAATAACTTCCAATTATCTGTCCATCCATAACTTTTTTTTAAATCATACTAGCATACTTGGTAAATAAAGTATAAATCTTCTGGTCATACAAGAATACTTGATACATAACGTGTTAAGCTGCAGGTCACACATGTATACTTAAATACATAAAGTTAGATCTGCAGATCATACAAGGGTACTCAATACATAATATTGTATCTGCAGATTATATACCTATACTTAATACACGAAGTATAAACATGTTAATCATAGAAGTGTAGTTGATACATAAAGTATAATTCTGTAGATCACACAATTTTCCTAATAAATAAATAAAACTAAAGATAAAAAAAAACTGTACTTGGGAAAATATGTATCTATTTTACCCAGCCTTACTGTTTAATATTTCATTGTATTCTCACTTCAGGACACATAGCTATTATTTTTTGTACTTGAAATAGCCTGTTATCCTTTAACAAGGAGCATTTACTGGGCTCATTAAAGCCTGGTAAAACAGAACAAATCACTCCCAAGCTAGCACCAGTTCTACAGATTTTTTTTCATGACCAAATCTAAATGTGATAAAAAGTCAAATGATATATTTAAACTGGCATTCTGAATGCCATACACTAACATTAATCCTCTCAACCTATCTCATAAGTGGACATTATTTCTCATATAAGGTCAAAGGCAGATAAAGTGGCAAGTAACGATCAGTTAATGAACATAACTGATTTCCTAATTACTCTCAGCCAAATGACTACCAACTACCATATGCCAGTACATAGACAGTGAAAGCTTCTTTACTGCTCATCATAACAAATCTCAACTTTAAAGTGCACCTGTGAACAGACTATAGATATTAAACAATTTACATATTCTTAACAAGCATAAAAAGTGTTTGAAAACAAATCATCTCTGACACTTCTCACTGCTTGTTATTAATGCTTAAGATACTTAAAGATCACATTGAGGTTGGTTTCCTGTTCACTTAGCAAAGTGAATTATCTCTCTGGAAGGGACATTAGAGGACTGGTAGGCTGACAAGATCTCTCAAATAAAACAAACAGTGCCTGAACTTTGAAAATTAATTTCTTCACTTATAGATATAGAGAATAGTGTGAATTATTTTTAAGGCTTTTTACTAAGTTTCTAGAATGCATAAAAACTTATTGTATATGATCTAGAAAGAGGTTCACTTTGAGTTGTTTTTTTCATCAAATACTCAATAAATGTTACACTTCCATTGATTCTATTTAAAAGGAAACCCAAAACTCGTACTTTAGAATGTTAATGGAGTTAATGTTAATTAACATTGGAGTGTTAATTTCATTTTCGGTGTTTAAATTCCTCTAAGACTCCAAAGGTTACATGAGCTTTTCATTTCTGTGTGTATATTAAATATCAGGAAGTATGACATGATGCCATTTTTTAGATTTAGAAGAGTTAAAGTTGGTAAACTACTGAAACTTTAAAAAATGCAGCATATGAGAAATGTTTAAAGCAGAAACTAAATAACACCGGCACAATCATCTTTGCCCAGTAGGGTTTGGAATCTTTGGCCATCTTGGCTGGCCAGCCCAGACTGACATAATTCATACATGTGCACAGGAAATAATTTATCCTAGCGTTGAGGCATACAAGAAATGTACATCTCAGAAAGCCTGTATAAGCATCACACTGGCTAACACATACACAGCATATAGGGCTGTGTTTTAATTGAACCTGTGCCCAGCCTATGCACACTAAAGAAAATCCTTAACATTAATTAAAAATACTTTAAAGCATGCTTACATCTAGCCCTGTAGCTATAGGCATTTTAGAGTCATCTATCTTTAAATATCCTAAATTTCGCATCAAAGAAACTGAAATCTTATTTTTCATTAAAACAAAATCTTGCTGTAATATCCTGTATTATGAACAAATATCAGGCATTCTTAAACTTTCACAAACTGTCTGGAACCTAACTTTATTGTCCTTGAAATCTCTTTACCAATGGTTTCAACCAAAATTTGCACAGCTTTTACCAATCATTCAGTTTTATCTATTTTGAATCTTAGCCAAATAATGTAAATCTTAGATTAAATTTGTGTGATTTGGGTAAAAACATAGATAAATAGAAAGCTGTCCTTTTTTTTAAAGATGGTTAATTTTTGTGGTTTTAAATAAATCTTCACCAGGCAACAGGAGACCTGTGTGTGGTTTTTCTCATAATAAAGTATAAAGTAAAATGTGTTGTACTGTCATTGGATGCATTGCACAGTAAACATAGGATAGCTGAGCTGTGATATATAATTCAGAGTGCAGCCTCTAGCTGGCTATTTAATTTATTTGCCAATGTAATTTTATTCCTTAGTGAGGGAAACAATATGTTGATCAGTGCACAGCAGCCCTCCACTTATTAATTGACCAATGCAGCACACAGCTGTTGAGTATATGGTAGTTGTAACTCCTATCCCCCCCCCAATTTTTTTTTTTTTCATTTTTTTTTCCAAATTACAGAAAGGCTTCTGTAGCTCTTAATGTTTAAAGAGACTGAATTTTACCCTTGCTATTTTGTAGCAGTATGCAAAAAAAAAAAAAACTAAAGTGGTTATACCAAATAAACTGAACTGAACCCCTACTGGGGGCAAATAGAAAGGTCCGGGACTTCTGATCTTGCTGAGAAGACTTTTTATGGATTACGTACATTTTACTTACTAGAAATCATGGGTGCTTTCATGCAATGACTGCAGGGTGCCCAACACAGAGCAGAGCTTTTCATAGATTAAAGGATATGTGTCCTAGATACTGCAGCTACAAAGATGGAATCAAAGCCCCTTAGGAAGGGGACATGGAGTGTGCAGAGAATTTAGCAGGCAGTCCAGAAACACTCACAATAAGCGAGGAGCATCTTCTTTCATTGTATAGAACTTTCTGAACACAAGCATGAGAAACCTGTGCAAGCCATATAATCTGGTCCACTGTTCTAGTGAAAGGTAGTTTCACTACCTTTATGCCTAAACAACTTTTTTGGTTACACTGCACCATATAAAAAAAAAATACTTTTTACAAAAAGGGGGATAGGGGGATACAGCCAAATTAAGTTGTGCACATTTTAAATAATGCCAAAATAAATTTCACATCATATTGAAGCAAAACAGTCAAAACCTTTTTTATTTTTGTTTTATGCAGAGAATGAAAGGGTAAATTTGCTCTGCCCAGTTAGTGCCTGAATTAGGGATAATTTCTTTCATTTCTGTTATGATACTAGGAGAATCACAGACAGCAATAGAAGTGCTTATATTAAAAGAACAGGGAAGTGTTAAATCTGCTTTATTTTGTCTTGTGTTTTCCAACAAAGAAAGAAGTGGTAAATCTGCCCAGAGAGGAAAAACCTTACATTCACTAAAATTCTTCCCAAATTCCCCAAATGCTAATGGTAATTATAGTTTTAACATGGCACAGTAGTGTCTGATGGAGAACACTTGAAATATCTGTCATGCAATATACAGAAAAACAGTAGTACAGGGCCTGTGATGAACAAAGAAAAAGTGTATGGATCAATTTTCAGTTGTCTTATGTAGTGAAATAATTCTTCAGTTAGTAACATGAGCATGGTTAACTTTTGGATTTATAACTCTGTTTGACCTAATCTGCAGAATTGCGGATTCATCACTTTTTGGTGCTCCTCTGTATCTGTATGTAGATATGTCTTATATGCACAGAATTTAAAATGTCAGGAATCCAGGCCAATCATTATTCATAAATTATAGAAGTATAAAATTCCCAATTAGGGTTTTTTTTCCATATCTTTATGGTAATTTGTGGTAAAACGTGTATGTTGAGGCATTAGCAGTAACATTCATTTTGAATGTCAACCAAACATTCCACAACCCACACAGCACACTGGAGCTACAATTCATGTTACATTAGATGACCCGTTGCATTGGATATTGCATGGCAGCACACCACTAAGAAAAAATGCAGCATGAACTAAATTTTTGTGTGTTACAGCACATTCATTTTGGATAGGAACCAGCATGACCCAATGCACAAAAATGAATGCATTTCAGCACGGTGGCATGAAGTAACCCTTTCACATTTGCCGGGTTTTTAAATTAATTTACTGTACCAAGATACATAGACCTAAATATTTAGCTAATATCAAACCCCAGAAAGATTTCTGTCAGCCCGTGATACTACAAAGGTCCTCAAAATGGCCATGGAATATCTCAGGTATCCTCCAGAATAATATAGTCATTATACCCTACCATGGGCACATGAGAGTACTAGAACAATGCTACAGCCTTTAAACATACAGTAACAGTATTGCCACTCATATCTATATGATGCCTATAGATATGTCTGACTTTTTTACGAGGAGGGATAATTAAAATGATACCTGCTTTAAAAAAAATACTGACCCTCTCCAGTGTAAAGAACCTCAAGGTTTGAGAATAATTTATTATGTAAACCCTTTGACAAACTGTCCAATTAGATTTTTTTTTTTCATATAATAGAATGCTAGAATTACAATGTAGTTATAATCTATACTGTAAATAGAGCAAAACAAGCAAGGTGCAAGTATTGAACACCAATATTTTTCCAATTGGAGTCATTGGTAGGTTGTCCTGAAATAGGTGGTGTATAGGGTATTATTAGTTTGTTAATCATATCCATCACCACTTGGTCCAAGATCTTCACTATTTATAAAAAAAAAAAAATCAGAAGTACAACTAAATGTAAAAGATTCCATTAGGAAATGTATATCTATAGATTTACCATCATAAGTCATCTTTTATTCAGGCTAGTGTTTGAAGGGGACACAAATATCTGTATCTGCTCTCTTCCTTTTAAGACTCCAGCTGTAAGAATGACAAAAAAATTGGGGAGCTGTAATACTGTTCTTATAGAGTCCCTACTATATATTTGCAGAGGGCCTGGTTTTGGTTCAGTCTGCTCCTATGTCTTTGTTTTTAGTCTCTGGCAAACCTTTGGGATGCTTACCAAATGCTGGAGTGTTCTGAACAAGAGTGTGTTAAAGCATACCTAAACTTTCAAAATCAACTTTGGCTTATGGATAACATAAGCCCAAGTTATATTCATCTGATTATTTTTTTTTTTGGCTTGCTTTGACTTTAAAACATGAAAAAATGAGTTCTAACCACCAGGTCTCTCCATCGCCTAGGCGGTAAAATGCAATCCGGGAAATGCTATCCTTGGTGGGAGTGTTTCTAATCCACTCCCACTGCCATAATTATGCAGATTATTTTTTCTTTCCTCGCACTGGGCTCTTATGTCACTCGAGTGCAACTGTTCATTCGCCTGCTGCTTCCTGCTTCTTTTCAGCTTGTGAGCTCTCCGTGCAGAGGGCTACAGCTAGTGAGGGAGGGGAAGTGGGTGGAGGAGAAGGTCAGGAGAGGAAGAAAACATAAGCTTGCCAGTCACAAGCTGGCCACTTCTAAACACTTCATAACTCATAACTTCTAAACATTTATAACTAAATTATATTTTTCATTGATACAAGCTGACCCAGCCAGTGCCACGCGGGAAGACTGACATTTTAGTGCAAGTAAGTAAGAATAGATTAATAATTGAAAGACAAGTTTTTGAGTTTAGTTCCTCTTTATGTTAAATATTAAATGCGGAGCTCTGATGATTTGAAATAAAAACTTCATTTGAATGGGCTAAAACAAATAAAAAGAAGATACATAGGCTATGGCATTTATCCACTTGTTTGAACAAACAAGAGGAGACAGCTGTATGAACCATTCACAGAAATCATTGGCGTTAACAAAATGTACTCACATATTTGCTTGGCTTTGATATTGACATAAAACTTTTATAGTAAAATACCAGGTCTACAGGGAATAATACAAAAATATACACTTAAGGTTAGAGGCAAATCAAAGGCCACTAAGCTACTGAATAGTGAGTAACATTCGAATGACTGTTCTTGGCGAATATTCAGGGTTTGATATGGGTAATGAGACAGGTCCTATTAAATTTTGGTGATGTGTGTGCCACACACAATGAAATCATATTGGGAAATTAAAATAATGGCCCAGCTGATTTGACAGTTTTATTGGGAATTCTACACAATTCAAACAAAGGCTTTATTCCATTTATGACCTCTGTGAACCCTATTGTATTGCCTTAACATTTAGTCACAGGACTAATAATATATTTATACTTTAAGCAGCATAAAATTCTATACTCATATTTTACAGAGATGACATATTGGGAGGATTCAGGACAGTACTGGGTCAGCATTTGAAAGTTACTGTTTTACGAATTGGCAAATAGATGCTGTGTTTTGTTCAAAGACATAGTACGTGTTTGAGTCTTCTGTGAATCTTCTGTTCTCAAACATTCTAGTTTCTATGCAGGTTTTTGCAGATAACAGGCTTATGTTTATTGCATTTGTGTTCTATTTTATACATACAAGACTATTATCTGTTTACAGACATGATGTGATCAAAAACTCATAAGTGTTAGGTCAAAAAAATTGTCATCATCATCGTATGGTTTAGTTATAATTGGCACGTGAATGTTGTAAAACAAATACAGATTTTAGTAAGAGCAAAGAAGTTTTCCCTTGCAATAAAGCCCACTCAACATTGCAAGGATTGACTGCTCCTTCGTCTAGGGGGGTTGGAATGAGGTGAAATACTTACCTTCCATGTAAATCCAGTAGGCTTCCTCTTCAGAAGACCGATTTCCCAAAGCTGCTCGACTCTGGTGCCCAACTAGTCACAGCTTTCCAATGTCATCATATCAGGGACCACTGGTTCTGTATTATACATAGTAAGGATACTAAGGATTGATCAATATACCAGGAATATTAGACAGTGCAGAGCAAGGAGGGCAAGGATTAAGATAAGCAATTCCCAATGCACATACATGTTTAATATAATACATTCTCAAACCCACAGAGGGGCACAACTATCAAACTGTTCCTGTCAACAAAATCTTCCTCCTGTTTTTATAAATATATATTACAAATGTCACTGAATTGTTCTACTAAGCTGTTACCTTATCACATTCAACCCTACCTGGGACTACAAGTGGTTTTGGATATTTAGACAGTGGGCCTGATTTATTAAAGCTCTCCAAGGCTGCAGATGATACAATTTCATCAGTGAAACTGGGTGATCCAAAAAACCTGGAATGGATCTGGTCTATCAATGAAAACATTTGCTAACAAATAGCAAATTACCAACCAAGGTTTGCTGGATCACCCAGCTTCACTGTGGAGTGTATTCTCTCCACCCTTGGAGAGCTTTTTTAAATCAAGCCCATTGTCCAAGTATGGTCCACCTTTATTACCATCAGTAAACCAGTTCAGAGCTTTTTAGCCAAAGCTGGAACACATGCATGTAGAAGTAATTTACAAAGGTAAAGAAGGTCAGTAGCACTGGAATGGACAAATTAAATGTCATCCAGTTAGGATTGCTTTTACTTTAAAGTACAACTATACCTCTCCTCCAGCCCTCCAGCTAGGGAGAACTTCAGTGCATAATTACCTTTATATTCTGTTCAGTAATGAAGAGTCTAGTAAAATGAGTGCTGGGGGTTTTATAGGAATGTATAGCCTAGGTTCCTTTGTGCAGAATAGGAAATCAATTTCAGGGATATATATTTGAAGATTTTTGGTTACACTATGTGGCTGCTTAAAATTGCTGCGTAGCTTAGCCTATATTGCACACGTGAATACAGTTTTTTTTTAATTCCCAAAACCTACAGTGATATTTTGTTTGCAACTAAGTAAAAAAATTGAAAAATAGGCAAAAATAAGGCATTCTCTAGGGAACAATTATATGAAAAGCTACCCATCCTTAAGTCAATGAACCCTTCTACTGCTATTAAAAGAGAAAGCTAGTGACCCATTTCTTCTGACCCTTTTCACAAAAAAAAGATCTGCATCAATAACTTGTCCACTCCAAGAGTGATTTACAATTTTCAATTCACTGTAGGGAAACACAATACGGGCACCACAGCAGACAGGTCAAGGCTTCCTTAAATTGTTTTTGCTGGACTATGCATCGTTTCCATATTGGAAAGACTAACAATTTTTCTATTTCCCTCAGCTTTGAAACAAATGGTAGCTATCATGAGCATGAGTGAAATATGTTTTCATGTGTATCCTTGAAGAAGACAGAGCAAGCTGTCATATCCCAAATATTTCAAGATGTATGGTCTATATGAATGCTGTGAGTGCCATGCTTTTAATATAATTTATCACAAGGCAAGATATTGTAAATCTATAAATGCAATAAAACAAAAAGTTTTGTCATATTGTTCTAGCGCTAAAATGTTCACGGGTAAAGTGTGTTTTACTGTAGTTTGTTTGGAGAAACCTAAAACTTTTTAAATACCACCATCTTTTTACAACATATAACGTATGGTATCAACCCTATAAGAGGATTTTATTGTTTGTGGAAGAGAAGGTTGAATGAAGAACCAGGGATGGAAACATAATTCCACTATAATCCACTGCATATAATGCTCTTGTATAGCTTTATTCTTCCTCTTCCTAGATGGGAATAGAATAAACATATGTTCACCTCATCCTACAAAGACTTGCATTTTAGAAATAAACTGTAAAAGTGAGTGAGTCTTTAAAAAATACCCAGCAGCAGCTATATGCACAATGGACTTCTTCTTAAGCATTTTCTAATAACATCTAACCCACTAAATATACTGTATTGTGTGTTCCTTTTTTCTCTTTGTATTAACTGTTACAATTTCACAAGGGGGAACTTGCCAAAAAACATCCATTCTGAACTCGTAAAATAGCCCTAAAAGACAAATTACAAACTTCTAGCATTGCCAGGGCACAGTCAACCTGAAAACAATATGTCTACGTATTATTCAGTGGGATCCAATGAATATCCCATTTTAAAGGGTGCACATTATGGGGTGGAAATGTTTTTAACTTTTGCAAGAACAGTGGCTGGATAAGTAGTATACTCCTTTATTAGGTGTTTTTCTAATATTATAATATATTACTTCCTTATTAGGCTGTGGTTTTAGGTGGGATAAATTATAACATGAATTGTGTACAGAATACAAAATCAGCAAGTCTTTATAACTGAAGACACTATTTGTAAAATAGATTATATTTGTTGAAATGTGTCAAAATTTACCCAATTTAGTCAATTTACCTAGGGCAGCAACAGACAAATCTTTTAGGGCTCATTATTAGTACAGATATTCACTGATTTTTCTAAAACACATGAAAAAGTGTTATGAACACACAGAAACACTGCATAAGATACATAGATACTGTATAAGATAGAGTGTGTTTGAGGGACCAAAGGGAATGAATGGCAAGTGAGCATAGCAACATCTTGCAAGTTGCACACAAAAATGGTAATGTCTGCATTAGGCCAACACACTATTGGGAATGAGCCTTCAAAGCTAATATCTACCATCATTTTTGTTGTATTATTTTTAATATTATATTTAACATCAAAATATCAAGTTGTCCCTTTTATTAAAAAGGTCCCTGTGCTGTTATCAGCGTGCCTAATTAAACCAATTAACATTTGTGGCCTTTAAAATTGACTTTAAGTAGATGAAAGGACCACAATGAAACACAGTTTGTGTTCCCCACTGTATCTGCTGCTGATAGCTTTGCATTACAGAAAATGTAAGGAACATTCAATCAATACCGATTAATTATATGGTGCTCACAGCCAATGAGACTATAAAGCTCCAACTTTTATGCAAACTGCACACGTGGCTAACCTGTGGATGTTTAAAAACAATTTTAATTAAAAATACTAAAGGAATTCTTCAACTGTAAATATTAGAAGCTCTTAGAAGAGATTAGCATAGCTAATTAAGTATATGTTTAATCAAAGAAGTTGTGCTTGTAATTAATGGTCTGTCTTACTGAAAAAGCTATGCAGATATTGTATGAAATAATCCAGCTTAAAGCTGAATGAAGAAAATTGATTCAGAAAAGATACAGAGCTATTTGAATTACACACTCATACGTAAAAAGGAATTCTCTGCTTACAGTTGTTACCTCTTTATATCACTGAAGGTGAATTGCTGACAAATATTATTTAGCAACAAATATGTAAAGAGAGAATGTATTCACTTTTATCTAGCTATTGTTTTTGCAAGAAAAACATTTTATTGGCCTTCAGATTGTGGAATTAAATTAAATCTGTCTCCAGCAATATCCTTCTGTGCTTTTGGATATCAACTACCAGTCACACACACACAGCCAAAAAAGAACAATTGATGAGAAATAACTTGCATAATTCAATTGGGAAAACTCTGCAACTCTGATAACACCAAATTAACATTATGGGCTCTCTTTATAAAGGAGTGAATCTGACATTCACCAGACTATTGGAGAAACTTCCAGGTCCATGTGTTTTTAATGGCAGTGACTAACTCTCCAGCAGAGAATGTTGTCGGATTGTTGTCGAAAATGTCGGATTCACTCATTTTTATTTAAACCCCTTATGATAACTTAATGGTAAGTTTATCATTATAGATTTCATGATGCAGGCTGTGTAGCATCAAGCTGTCCATTATTGTCAGGATGATATTTGTCCATCTATGACTGCTCTTACAGTTGGTTTGTCGTCAAGATCACCAACTCTTCTTTTTTATTATTAGTAATAAATTGGATTTAGTAGAACTAACATAATATGCAGTGCCGTAGAGGTTGCAAATGACAGACAGATACACACAATGACACAGGTGAAAGAGGACCCTTAAAAAGAAGCTGCATTTGATCTAACATTAGACACAATTGTATACATTTGCAAAATTAGGGACCACTTATTAAAGTGCAACATATAGCAATGAGTGCTGGTGCACCTAAAGGCCAATGCATTTGTGTTATCAGTGTAAACAAAGTACATCATCCTAAATGAAACTACAGTGAAGAAGGTTTTGAATCATTTCAAATTGGTGAGTTTTTCTTGCAACAGAATAGAAAAAAATAAGGCTGCCACTTACAACAGAGATGATTCTTCTGTTTTCAGTTGCAATACCAGTTTGTGCAATATCATAAAAAGAATGCATGGGCTACTTACTACTTGAAGAGAATTCCCAATGCACTAGCATTGAACATTTTACTGCAGGCTAAACTGAACCACCCACTGCCGTCCCCAATCATTACCTATGGGTAGCCATAGGTGAGATGCTACATATTATGGGGTTTGAGGAAGCAGTAACCTGCACCACAACCTTAACACTGGTCTAAAAAGTCATTAGTCACATATGGAAAATATATTCCATAGGAAAAGATGCAAGGTGCCCTGTATGATAATACCACTTTGAACTGTTGTTGCTGTTAACTTTATTGTATTGCTTTTATATTAATCTCTGTTACTGAATACAAATATTATTATTTTGTCATCAAAACTAAAGATAAAAAAAATCATCAAACAACATAGTAAGGTAGTAAGGAAAATAGTATGAAATAAAACATAGTAGAAAATGTATTCAGCATACATGGTAATGTGGACTTTCTTGCTGCAAGCTGATCTATCTTTTAAAAAGTCACAAAAATGAAATTAAAGGTAAAAACATTTGAAGCTACACCTCTTTTATAAGCTTATATGCGGCATATTTTACATGCAGATCTCTTGTAAGTGCTTCAAGAATATTAAAATACTCACATTATAAGTCTTTTGCCCCAAGCTTGATTTAATGAATATAAAATAACAGATCTTGGAAGAATATGCTTCTAAATTGACTAAATCACTTCATATCACTGTTATATATCAGCAATTAATAGCTTCTTGTCAATGTTTCATGGAGCTGACACAAATATATCTGGGTAAAATTGAAATCGTGTTTTCCCATGTCCATTAAATAGTGGCGTGCATTTACTGGCTGGCAAGCCGTAGCCATTTTTTTTTTAATGCTGCCCGTTTCATTAGTTCATCTGTCATGACAGAAATACAGAAGATGCCATTGTTGATACTCTTCTGGGTTGCCTAGCTGTCATGCTAACCTGCAGATGACCTTAGAATATTCTATACCACCAGTCTGAAACAAGTATGCAGATCAGGAAAATCACAGAAAATCATATGTCCCTGTATGTATACTCTGTCACTTATAGTCAATCTGTGACTATAAGAATTGAAGGTTGGCAAAACAGCAGCCAGCTCAAATTTCAGAAGTATGCTATGCAAACCTCCCCTTGGCAACCCCCAAAACTATAGCCCCTTGGGTATACTATACTTTTATGCAAACCTCTACTTTTCTAATGTCGGACATGCATCATCATTTTAGTAAGTAAAAGGAAAATCCTTAACCTATAGGACTGCCTGCCTACAACCACATCAAAATTGGATTCTGAAGAAAACAGTCTTATGGAGAACAGTACAAGGTATTGGGAAAAAAGTGGTGGTACAAAGAGGACATGAGATATTATGTAAGCTGTCACTGCTGACCCGGTTCCTTCCTGGTTGGTATTCTGATCCTCTGGCTTTAATACCTTCTCTATCACTGACACAGAATGAGTATACAGCTCAGGTCATTTATCAGTATCAGTATCAGTATCAGTATCAGTATAGGTCTTTTAAGATTGATTAAGGGGTTATTACTAAATAGAGCTTAGCTACCCTTTAAAAAAAAAAAGCTTAGAGGACCAAAAATTAAAGAAACATGCCATATGGGAAACACAGAGACTGTCACTGTTTGCCATGGCTAGGCCTCATGAAAACACTAAACTGTATAGCTGTCTTGTCCCCCCTTGTTCATTGAGCATCATCAGGTATACAAGGACTTTCCTGGTCTGCATATTTGTTCTAGGTCAGCGACTCTAGTGTCAGTGAAAGCTAGAGCCCCAGCATAACAGTGAGGGAGGTAACCTTAACAAATATTTTAAATATGAGATTAAATGCTAACCTTTTATAAATACTTGGAAGCGCATCATGCTGCTGCCATTTCTTAAAACACAATCCTTTTGAACAACTCATCATTACTACTATATTATGCTTTCCACATGCCTAGAAACAACACCGGATGCTTGTTCAGCTAATTCAGTCAATTATTCACAGGCAGAGATGGAGCAAGCCAGTATCCAGGTTGTATTTGTATTTTTCTTTATTTAAACATCAGAAATGGTGGCAAGACCCTTCATTGTATCATATGATTAATTTCCTGCTGGTGCATTTGTTCATCCTTGTATATGTACTTTAGTGACCCATTGGTGGTCAACTCATAATGGACAGTAGATATTGCTATCTACTCTTCATTCCATTACCCTTCACTGCCCACGCCTTGGCCTGGTGCTTTTTTGAAGGTTGAATTACACTTTGCATCCAAGCAAAACTCCATGCAGAGTTCTATGTTATAATGATATGTTTCGAGTTTATGTAACAAGTCAAATGTACCAGTTTTGAAAGCAGTTGTTTTAAAGTAAAAAGCAAAGGTAAATATTTGTTTTGTTAGCTTGGTGTTTTGTTGGTAATTTGGGGATGCGGATTAGGATAATAAGGGTTAAAACTATTGATCCTCAAGGTAAGACTACAATGGTGATACACAACAAACAGCTTCAGAACCATAGCAGTCCTGAGTGTAGTAAACATAACGTATCTCTTTTTTCCCTTTCTTCCAATGCTTTCTGTGAGGGTGTGCAGCTGAGAATGAAAGCAGAGCCACCAACAGTGATGAGCTGTAAAAATGACAGGACATCGCTGCCTGCAGTCTCAGCACAGCTGCAGCTGTCAGGTGGAATATAGCCATAAAGTCCTAATACAGATCCCAGGTGCTGGTGGCTACAAGGTTCCCTGCAAGTGATGAATACATTAATGCATATATCAAACTAATCAATGGATTGAATTTTTTTTGATTTTCCAGACTTTATGTGTGCAGCTTCAGTCTACCCTAAACTATACAACCTGGTTTCCTGGATTGCAGTGTCACACTATTCAGAAAGATCCATGTGCGGATAAAGATTGAGGGAATTGCAGATTTTATTATCACTTCTACTGGCTCATGTTCAGCCCACTTTGGGTGTTCATGCTGCTGTGGTTCAACTCTTTTGGCCTCTCCAAGACTGATAAGGACAGACTATCATAGGAGAACCTGGATGATCAAGCAAACCTAAAAAATCTGTTGCTATTCGATGGCAAATGTTTTCAAGCTTGGACCAAATCCATTATGGATTTGCTGGATCACCCAGGTTCCCCCATGATTGTCTATCTTCTCCTATCTTGGGGAGCTTTGATAAATCGGGCCCTTTATGCTGCAAACGTCATTAAATAGATAACTATAACTGATGTGCAGGCTTCAGAATTCAGGTCAAGGTTCCGGAGATGTACATGAAACTTTTGGAGGTTTAATATTTTACCAACTACAAACATCATTATAAGGTGGACTGTCTTTTAAAGCAGGAAATTGTATCTAGTTTTAGTGTACTGAAGAATATTTATCAAAGGTTGAAAATGATGGACTATTATTTTTTTTTTTTTGTAGCATTGCTAACAATGCAACTATGTAATTAATGCCACCTAGATTTATTAGATAGTTGAGAGAAATTCAAGTGATAACATTTGCTACATAAATAAAACACAAGATTATTTTATTGCTGGTGCCCTGTATTTGTTAAGTGTTTACAGATATAATGACACAAATACAATGCAATTTACCAAAATGAGCTCTGTTAAATCAAGTAACAAATCTTTGTAAAGTTGCGGGTGATTTTGACTATGCCACTGAGTTATTTAGTGAATAGCTTTTGGGACTATATTTGGAAAGCAGTTAATTATATTCTAAATTATGGAACAAGTAGTAAATAATTCATTACTTGAATGAGCGTGTTCATTTTATTATGTTTTCATCATAGCTTGCTAAGAGAGAATTGCTACTTCAAATAAAGGATTTTATACTCTGCATCATCTCAGGGGGCATGTGAAAATTTGTATGAAATCTCCGCTTCTCATTACACAAGCAAAAAAAAGCAAACAAACACAGCCTGAACATTTTAGTAATAGTAACACACAGACTATCTAGAGTTACATGCAAAAATAAATACAAACTTTTTAAGTGCCAATCTAGGACCTCATCAACACATATAGCAAAATTTGGAAAAGTGTGTGCCAAGTGAATACACAATGGCATACAGGTGCCATTTATAAAGTAAGGATGCACTAATATAGAGGCTGATGTAAATGACCTCTTACTGAAAGAGTTGTTGCCAGTTTCTCTGGCTTTAGTTCTTTAAGACATATGCCAGAAAAAGCATGAAGATGAGAAAATGTATAATTCCCATTATAATGGTGACTTAAAAAGTAATAAAGTCTCTGAAAAAGCTGGTGAATGAGTATTTACAGAAATATTGGGCTTGGATGTCATTTAGCTCATAGATTGTTATATATTTCACGAGGTCTGTAACAACTAAATACATATATGAGGACAATTCTGTGATATACTGTACACAGCTCTGCCTGGCAGAAAGGGGGACCTGATCTTTCTCTTCTGAAGTTCTTTTACACGTCCTTACAGGTCGCCTCCAAATTCCCACTTAATGTGTAACTATACTAAAAAAAAAAACAATACTTATCTTTACTTTCCAGGTTTGTTTGATCACCCAGCTTCACTGATAAAAGTGTATCCTGTCTAGCCTTGGAGGGATTTCATAAATCAGGACAAATATGTCATGCGAAATGTTAGAATATATTAGAAAACAAAGCATACATCCCACTTGTGTTATCCAACTCACCCAAATTCTCCTATGATAGTCTATCTTCTCCAGTCTTTGAGAGTTTTATTATATTAAGTCTAATTTGTGTGCATGGGGCTTCTACTGTGCTCCAATTATAAGGAGGTGGTGGTGAAATGTGGGTGGGGTGCCTGGACTGTACATACATATGATATCTGCACCCAGTATAATATATACACCTCCCCTCTGCGCCTTACATACATCCAACCTGTGCACTATGTATGTTACATACACCTGACCCCTGACCTGTATAATACATACTTCAGTCCTCTTCTCTTTTTTTTAACACTATTGACCCAGAGCAAAGTAGGCATAGTTTTTACTTACCGATATCTATTTAAGATCCCCCTACTGTTTTTCCTATCAAGGCACATTCATCATGTGATATTTAATGCTACCTGTGCAATATCATTGTTTCATTTGGCAACCCCAAATGACCCTAAAAACTTTTACAGTCCTATCAATACCCCTGGAGTCTACACAGTGGGTCCTAGTACAGGTTAAGTTTTCTTATTTGGGTTCAGTGATTATAGGTTTGAGATCCCCTGCTTCTATGCTGTTTTTTATGGGAAGTAGGGCATTGAGATCAGGTTATATCACAATTTACTTTTATAGGTGAAGGATTTCTTTATGCTGATGTTTGATTGCTACATTTATTTTTTGTTAATCAACCCAGAAAGAAAATAGAGGAGGTTAATATTTGTTTTAATTATTTTTCCAGCATGTTCATCAACAGAGGAAACATTGGAATTTTCAACCACAAATGCAAAAGTATCAGCAAAGCTTATAGAGCTAATTTTATTAGCTAAGCTAATTTTTTAAAAAACTTTTCCCTAGATAACCAAATTTTTATGTCTACATGTACAGGAGAGAGTGATTTATAAAGATTTGTTTAGTTTAGAATTTAAAACACATTGTCTATTATCAGAACACTCCATATCACTTCTCCAGCAAATGAAACACTACATTATGGTATGCGTTGCAGTTATCATTACCATTTTCTATGCGAATGAGAAGTTTTAAGGCACATTATATATAAACTACAGATGAGAACATGTCTTATTATCTCACTATATTAGAAGAGTACTTCTACAAAACATATCGCTTTCCAAAAAAAAGCCTGCAGTGCACACTTTTACCAATAAAAGCACATATCAAGAGTCGTGGCTGATAGAACTTTCATTTTACAATATAAACAATGGTTACTGGTAATGGGTAGACCATGTTCCAAGTCTTTGAATAACAGTCATTACATCTTGCTATACAAAACTGTAACAGCAATATATTGCAAACTCTTTTACAAATAGAAAAAAAGAATCCAATTATTGCTAGAAGCACATAAGTTGAAAAAACTATAACAAAGCAAAGCTTAAAGATATTGAAATAAATATGGTATTGCACAAAAAGTTGGTCTTTGCACTCATGTGTACAATAAAGTACAAGATTGCAACCAAGCGGGTCTTTAATTGCAGAAGGGACAGACAGGTCGCGTCTGCAGTAAAATAAACTAACATGCCTGGTTGCAAATTTTTTATTACACTCACCTGACTTTACACTCAATACACTCTGTTGGGGGCCCTGCCATCCTTATACAGTCCTCTTTCGAGTGTCTGATCTTCAGCCATCTTTCTTGGCCAGGCCAGAATTACATAAATTTCATGCCTGGGGAATGTAAGTGTTTTATTGCAGAAGGGATATTGCTTGTTCTAGCAATAACAATGTATCCTGCTTTTTATTTTTAATTGTGGAACTATGGTTTAACTCATGTTTGTTTTATTGTGTTGCATATTCAGTTTGCAAAATCCCCGCACATTCAGTTCCATTTTACCTGAACAATGCAAATATTTGGACACAAAAGTTGGATTACGACAACAGAAATTCCATAATGCCCTTATGCACCAAAAGGTGGGTTAGGAGGAACATGAGCCTGTAGAAACCATGTTTGGTGCTGGAAGCCTGGCAGGTGACCTATTGGACACCTGCATCACATAGTGTTTGCCCAGTCTAGTCCCTATTGGATTCAGGGGCAAACTGTGCTGAAGATACACTTGGTGATCAAAAAAACCTGCAATGGATATGGTCCAGGATTGAAAAAATTTGCTAAGAATAAGAAATAAGGTTTTCTTGATCACCTAAGTTCACTGATGAAAGTATATCTTCTCCAGCCTTGCAGAGCTTTATTAAATGAGGCCCAATGTATTTTAGACAAAGAAGATCAAAGTGGAGGTGTTTATCCACAAAACTACATTCAGCAAAAACAAAACACAACATATCAGCACAACCACCTCATACCATTGCATACTGTGGTGGAGGAGTACTGCTTTGGGCTGTCACAGAATCTGGGAACCTGCAGCAATTGGGTTAACGCCCAGCTATTCTAGAGTCAAATGTGAGGCCAGCTCTGCAACAGCTAAGGCTAGGTACACACGTGCAATTGTTCTCGTAAGATTATTTGCCCAGGGCCGATATCAGACGAGAATCTTGCGTGTGTAAAGCACTCATCGTTTATCATCTGAACGACGGTCATGGTGGATCCACGGACGATGAATAATCATAATGGAAGTGAAGGGGGAGCGAGCGCAGCAGGGTGCCGTGTCGTCATTCTCCCCATCCTCTATCCATAGAGCAGAACGGTGCTGTATGTACAGCACTCGTTCATGCATCGTGCAGTCGTTAGTCTTTGGAAAGGATCGTGAAAGATCCTTTCCAACGACGATGATTGCACATGTATACATGGCCTAAAGGTGGCCAAACTTGGGCCATGCAACAGGACAATGATACATAGCACACCAACAAATCTGAAAAACAAAGAATTAGGGTTTTGCAAAGTCCAAACCTCAACTTAAACAAATTGCTATTGTGGGACCTTAAGAGAGCTGTGTATAAACAAATGCCAACAAATCTCAAAGAACTAAAGCAAAGTTGTGAAAACAGTGGGTTAAAATTCACAACTCTGTTATATGGTATTCAAGGTATTGCTGCTAAAGGTTGTTCCATAAACTATTAAATCATGGTGAGTACTAGTTTTTCTCACCTGACTTCTCCATTGTGACTTAATTTTTGTTAAATAAGTAATGACATGGTAAAATCTGTTGTTTTTAAACCCAAGGTTAGATTTAAATAGTTTTAGAACCTGCATTAAATCAGAGTATTGTTATTATGTTCTAATACATAAAGCCTTATAAAAAAAAAGGGGTGTACTTTCTTTTTCTCATGACTGTAGTAAGTCTATGTTTGTAGAGGTGATTTGGAAGCTGCTGAGAAAAACAAAAGGTGTTTACTAGAATGTAATGGTGCCCTCTTGTCTCTAACAGTGTTGTTTCCTCATGTATTGTCTGAACACACATTTGTTTTAAAGATTATCTCACAATGGCTCCATATGAAACAAAGATGAACAATAATTTTACCATAAAGCTGACATGGGCATATCACACTTATTAATTATTAAACAGGAACAATGGAATATTACAACAATTGATTCAACATGTATAGGCAGTTATATCAACAAGGCAAACATTTTCTACAGCCATTTCTTGAGTTAGCATATACTAATTCTAGTTATATTTACAATTACAACTTACAAATGAAACTATATATATATATATATATATATATATATATATATATATATATTTCAATGCTGCTTCTATAGTCCATTCTATACATTATTCAGCAAAAGGGGGTGAGGCTTGCCTTTTTAGGGGCATGTATTTTCAATAATATGCTGCATTTTAGGAAGCTGTTGTATTATTGCATAGTACAATACTGTATATTATGTAATAAAATGTTTTTGATTAAATACACAGTTTGCACATGGTTTGGATTCACATACAAATGTGGTGCGTAGCACATGGGTATGTAGAAGATAAGCATACGCATTAGGAAAGAGGGCACCAAATGCTAAGTCAGTCAATATAAAGCTGGCATGCTTCATGGAACCATAAGCTCTATAGACTATAGACCAGGTACTCACCCATCTACTACTAGTAAAGAAAGATTTAAGGCAACCATGTCGATGTATTTTTAAATATTAATATATACACACGTAATACTAATGTACTCATTTATTTTAATGATTTTAAAATATGGCACCCACAAACCCTAGTCCTTAAAATAAATACACAATTCAGCATACAGAATAGTATAAAATGAAATAAATGCATTTACCTTTATATAATCTGTTCCTAAATGCCATAGGCTTGACTATGTTCTTTTAACAAAATAAAAACAGTGGTATAACAAAAAAAACTCTAATGAATGAAATTACAAGTGGGCTATTTTTACTTGTTTTCAGCCTTTTCCATTTACTGTAATTCACTCACAGCTGGCAAGTTAACAGACATGTGACAAGGTTTCCAGTAGTCAATTTCACCTAGTGCACATCTAGCCACTAATGACCACAATGAAGCATTCTTTGTGTGAGAGCCTGTTCATTTATTTTCATTGCAGACAGTGCCTTCAGAGACCAGTGCTGCAATCACAGCTACTTACTATTTCATTCCCAGCCAAATTTATGACCAGATTGAAAAATGAATGCATGCAGTGTGATGCAGGATGCTATTGTCTGAAGTGCCCTTATGGAATCATTAGATTTGCATTAATCTTTAATCTGCAATTAAACAATCACTTCCATGTAAAAGATAGCTCCAAACATCTCCTCAAAAAGCACTAAACAATGTACTGTAAGAGGCGTGGGAAGGGCTGGTGGTAATTACGTTACAATTCATCACTGGACACCAGATTAATGAAAGGTAATTTAGGAAAAAGAAAGCTCTCTTGCTAAGGAAAGAGGTTGCTGTTACTAGGATGTTACACAACTGAGAAACTATAATATTTTAAATGAATGGCATCATTAATATAATATGCTGCTTATGCACCTTTTCAGTTTGAAGAATCTATTCTGCTTTATAAAATCAGGAACATTACTACTAGGCTACACACAGCATGTATTGTAATATGTATCATTTATTTTTATGGTACTGTACATACAAAAACATAGCATTTTCTAATTCCATTTTTTATGGCTGCTCTTTGTCTGTTGATGATACAAAACCAGCTAAATGATAAAAGAGTCTTTAAAGTAACAGATCATTTTGCAGTACACTATACATATAGCCGGTAAATATAGCTAAATGGTAAGATGATTGTGCTCACCTAATAACAACCACAATGCTGTAACCTCTAGACATAAAACACTGCCATAAACCCCAGCTATAACGACCAACTATAACTCACAGCCATAACCCCTAGCTATAATCAATAAAACTAAGATCCAACCATAACCTCACCATAGCACATCAAATGTAAGACAAAAATGCCTATTGAACTCAGACAATGGACCCCTTGCAAATTAATTTACCAATATTTAAAAGATTGTGCAGCAGTCAGCATTTAACTGCTCTCCACGGGGCTCTTCTGCAGCCTCCCACTCTCTGCTTGGCAATAACTGTTTCCAGGATTCGGCTGTGCCTATATTCCATGAGGATGAGACGGGCCACAACCAATCAATTAAAACTTTATTTGAAAGGTCCTGGCCATGGCTGGGGTGATACTTTTCATTTGTCTTCCTTTTGTTCAGCCACGGGTCTCCTATTCCTAAAACAGACGACCAGCCAGGTACTAGTCAGTTTAGGGAGTCTAGGGGGCACAATAGAGCAATGTGCCATAGGCAGCAGCACCTAATAGACAAGGACTAAATCAAAGCCAAATTTTACAGACAAGGCAAGGGCCCAACGTGACCACCTCAGTTGCCTTATTCATGAGCCACCCTGGAATTTTATTCCATACACTTGAATTTCACTTATTTAAAATGTAGAGAATCGAAATATGGACAAGATTAATTAATTTCACAATACAAGAATCGATCGTTTTACAGTGAAATTATACTGTAAAATACAAAAAAACATTATCTTAGGAAAATAAATAATAAAAAGAGTATGTCATTTTATGTAGGCATAATAAGTAATATATTTAAAGTTATATGACTGTGATATGGCTTATCTTTCAACCATAGAGTTGGCAATGTGATAAAATCACTTTCAGATTAATGCTTTCATAAGTGTTCTCCAGAGGCCAATAGACATGGCCTTATGGTGGCTAATTAGAAATGTAAAAACTGCACACTGGGTTACTTGTATAGTGCTCCCTTGTGTCCAGTTTCCTGAAAACAGTCATGTAGCTTGTTACAGCATATCTTAAACCCTTATTTCTCTAGAATTTGCATATCTTGTGATATGCCTGAAGATAATAGTCTCCTGATAGGCACAAATTGGCAGCACACTTCTTTCATACCATCAAAAAGTGTACTAGAGAATCACCTTGGTTTTGCATGTTAAAGTGAAACCTTTGTCAAGGACTTCAAGTTATATTAATTCCACCAAACAAGCCAGCTAACACTGTCTGTTTTAACATAATAATATTTTTTAACATATTATAGTTGTGATCATTAAAAATGTTGCCAACAATATCAGGGCTTTTTAATACTGTATATAAATACATTTTTTGTGTCCCAAATAGTACCAAACCTTTCAGTATCCAATATATGTTGGAAAAAGCTAGAATCTGATTGATTGCTGTTGTGGAACAGCAGCACTGTTTTTTAAATAAAGAAAATAATGCTGTTTATAGGCATTTTCTATGCTGTGATAGATTACACCCCCAGAAAGTGATTAACCCAGACCTTAGAAGAATATAGGATAAGCTGTACTAGTATGACCATACTAACAAATAGAAACAGTTACAAATACCCTGCAAATCATGACATTTGTTTGGAGATGAAAAGCAGAAACCAAAGGTTTTGGGAATATAAAAATAATAACTAATTTTCTGCTTGTATAAACCTAACTAAAACATTTATTAAAAAAAAAGGATATGTGATAAGACTAGAATCAATTAAAAAGTATAGTGATAAATTAAAGGTCAGGCTTCTATTGTTAATGCCAACTCATTTTTAAACACTTTAATAGCCAGGGCAAGAGGAATTTGCTGCCATATGTTGGGATGACAATGCAGATGTCAAAGGAGGTGTCTTTAGCAGCATCTTTTGGTAATTACACATATAATCAGGCAGATTGTAGATTAATTTTAACGCCTCATTACCCTTTCACTCTGTTTCATGACTGTTCATGAGAATTTAACATGGCAATGGCTAGAGTGCTTTTTTTTTTTCAAAAGGATACAACAGAATGGAAGGCTGACAAAATGAAGACTAGATAGACCGACCAAAGCATGAGGCGCACAGGGGCCAAACGGAGCTCTGCGGGGTGCTTTTTGTTAAACATATGCCACCAAAACAGAATAGGGCTGTCAGATATAACAGGATATTAATTCTCATTTATAGCAATTTGACAGTGCATGAAATAGACAACCAATTTAAACAACAATAATAGCGGTGGCATACTGTAAATAATACCACAACAAAAATAACACAAAATAGGTATAAGCACAAAGAAATCAATCTTGAGCAACCTGCTGGGAGATTGCTTCTCTCCAATTAGAGGGCCTGTTTCCAACTCAGGCAGATGCTTAATTGGAGGCTCAGACTGCAAGGCAGGTTCCTCTGCCATGATGATTAACAGGTAGTTTGAAGCCATTAAAGTGCTGTATTTGTCAATTTCTTTTTGTACAACATGGTCATAACACAGTGACAGCTTACCATAACAATACAGCAGATGTTCAGAACATAGATAACACAAGATGAAAGATACTTGCAGGAGATAGGATACCTAAACACAAATATTAGTATTTGTTAAAAAAAAAGATTTACCGGTACTTTGTGTTTCCCAATTTTATCGATGAGCAACATAGACCCTGCTAAACATTTACACTGGGTTAGCAATAAAGCAGTCTCAAAATAGTGAGAACAAATGGCCCTGACAGTAGGTGAACAACACAAATCTGAGATACTTCCCAAATTATAGAAGGTGTCATTTTCTGTTTTATTGAAACGCTCTAAAAGAAAAGTCCAAGCAAATTGTTTTAGCAAAGCAAACAACACTGTACAGTTTCACATTTGCAGAACCTTTATTTTAAAGATTAAATTTATGCAATGGTCTAGGGAAAGTAATATAACTGGATTTCAATATTTACAGATATGAAAGCACAAATGAATGCAGTTATTTTTATAAGAGTAAATGTATTTCTAAATACAATTAGCATAAATATTTAATTGTGGCACAACTGGCACATTTTAAGAATACTGTTGGCCAGAATGGTGGCCTGTTAGTTAGCCCATTTCCCTGTATCACTAGGGTTTCTAGGTTTAAGACTCTGCAAGGTCACTATATGCACTGTTTTTGTATTTTATCCCTCTGTGTGAGTTTTATCCCAAAAAATACAGGATGGGCAACTCGCTTGCCAACAAAATTGGCCTTTGGCTATGGTAGAGACTTTAGATTGTGATATTTTCTGAGGGACCAAAATTATGACTTGGACACTATATTATGTTGGCACTATATAAATTCAAGATAATAATTATGATGCTATTTAAAAAAATACAAAAAATACATACAACTGTATTATACAACTGCTAAGATCTTATAAGTATAACCTTACAGCCTATTATTATTATTACCTTCCTAGGTAAGTGAATACCTCTGCTGTTAAAGTATATCTAAAGTTAAAACTTTTTGGAGAAAGGATGTCTTTTACACTCAATGATCCTTTTACATAAGAAGTGAACATCCTTAGCAGGTACAGATCTTTGACACCCCCCTTCAAACATCACTTTTTCCAAATCTAACAAAAAATGTTTGTATAGTTACCTATAGTTATACTTTAATTCTTCAGTTTACACAGCTGCAGGTGTGAACTGTAAAAACTGCTAGGGTGGAAATACTAAAACAGCATTATATATGGATGACAGATGGTGTCAGAGGCCCCCACCACTCTGCTGCATTATATTCTGGTCACAATAATAGACCTAGATGCCCTTTACTATAAATTTTTGTTGCCTCATCTCTGGTGTAGCTTGAAGGTGTCCCGGTTTAACAGCAGCTTTAGGCACACATTTTTCCTGAGTTTGACAGAATACGCAAAACCAAAAAAAGCTACTACTACAAAATTTACCATAAACATTATCTCTTACGATAGAAAAATGTTGCTGTATAATAATTTCTTTAATCCCATCAGTGTTTTTACATTCTGAAGTAACAGATGTTGCAAGACAGAAAACTAGTCTCTCTAGGATTTTAAAATAACTTGTTAATGTTCCAAAATACATGCACATCAACCCAAAATGGTACAATAAGCACACTAACCATATCCTCCTAATAAACTCAACCTATACGATAATTATGAACTCCCTTGGCATGGCAGGAAAAGTATAAATAGACATTATATTCATCATCAAGAAGCTAGGGCAAAAAAAGCTGCTGAAAGGCAAATATGTAAAATTACAATTATATACATTTTAGTGTACGGGAAAACAAATTAGTACACTATTACCATCCAATAAAGTTAGTGATAATATTGAGCACAGATTCCTATGACAGAGGACCAATATAGACAGATTATGCCATTTCACCATACATTTCAACAGTTTTTGTTTAAATACATGACATTCTAATACTTTATTCATAATATAATATATATATATATATATATATATATATATATATATATATATATATAACCAAGTGAAGAACCCACACAAATTGCAGTAAAACAAAGGTGAATTCCATACACAGGGCCTGATTTATAAAAAGAACTTTCTAAGACTGGAGAAGATAGACTATCATGGGTGAACATAGGTGATCCAACAACAACCTGCAATGACTTACTGAAAAATTGATTTGCTATTATTAGGTAAATGTTTTCAATCCATTTCAAGTTGGCTGTATTACCCAGGTTCCCTCATGATAGTCTATCTTCACCAGTCTCAGAGAGCTTTAATAAATCAGACCCACAGTCTCGCCTATTTTTTTTATGTGACACACAAATACACTGCTAGCCAGCTTCCCTGCTCTTCAAATGATCCACAGACTTCCCAACTTATAACCTCTTCCTATGCATGGCTCCACGACTTCTTGGCCCATTTGGCTATTTCCTATTTCATATCCCCCTCTATTGTGTACTTCTCTCTCCAACCTCTTACACTGTAAGCTGTATTAGGCAGGGTCCTCTACTCCTCCATTATTTGTTATCTGTTATGCAGGTTTGTCATTTGCAAACTTTGTTTAATGTACAGTGATGCATAATATGTTGGAACTAATAAAATTAGGGATAATAATAAAATAATACACAGTGAATATGTGAATTACATTGTAAAGGTAAGAGACTGCATTCAGACATGCAAGGGTCTGAAATATTCAATTTGTCACCTAACTCTTTTTTACGTGATTTACGAGGTGCTCTATAAATCATTTTGGCCCTTTAAATTTATTGCTTCCAATCAGATGTGACTGTGCCAGTGGGAGCATAGTTATTTAGTAATGCAATGCAAATGACTAAATTCACTGAGTGGGCTTTGTTATTTATTTATTCATTGTGTTTCTTATCAATCCATTCCCAAACCCTCATGCCTTTGCAGTGAGCAGAGAGGTGTGCTAACATCAGTATCAGCCACTGTCAAGCACATGCTTATCAGTCGTAGCAGGGTGCAGTGGGAATGACCTGCCAAGATGCAACCATCCTCTCTCGTCTTTACAATCCTTTTGTGGAAAGCTTGATTCTTTGTCCTCATTATGTGATCTGTCTCTTTCTGTTTTGCTGTTGCAAACTCTTACATTTAGTAGAGTAATCTCAGTCAGGACTAAAATGCTCTCAGGAACATTGCAAGTCTTCTTTCCTTGTCACCTCACCAACTATTTACTCCTATGACAACTTTGTCAAAGCCCTAAAGGGTTTTTGTTTTTTTCATACTCTTTATAATTCTTGTATATCAGTATTCCAGTGGAACTCACAGCGGAATGCAAAAGATTGAAAATATTGTTGACAAAGTTGGAAAGGAACAAACAGTGCCCAGAATCTAGACAGACACAAGGGATCCTTCATATTCACACTTCTTAACACAAACCAGTATATTCTCCTCTTCTCCTGGGACATATTGTTGTGCCAACTACACTAAGAGATTCATTTTCCAGCCGCATGCTAACGGAGGTAATATTCCAGTAAGTTCAAGTGATGCATTTAATCAGCCAGGCATAATACCGAAAAGATATTTCAGACTAAGTACGTATGTAAACAAATCTATGAAAAACTCCAAAAGCTTGCTGCTTCATCTTCTAAAGAATAAACAATCTCTTGGTTACATATAAGTCATCCATCAAGGCTTTACAGCTATGGAAAAACTAGGTATCACTGAATCAGCTGTACAGTAATTAGAAGAAGAATTTTAACAAGCTGATCATGCCATAATTCTAAAAAAATAAATCCTGGAAAGACTGGATACAGTTTCAAATTTATGTAAGCATTTGTTTAATTTGTCAGAAATTCTTGTAAAAATTAAAGTCTGACTCTAGACAAATGTATTTTTGTTATTGTGAGAAAGTGTTTTGGGTACAAATGATATTGTCACGCGTGTATACAATGCAGAGATTTACTCATTGTCCTATGCTCGGAAGGAGATGTTTCTAGTGGAAGCACAAATAATAACAGAAGTCTGGAAGACGTTTCTTTTCTTTTTGTGCATTTTGTTCAAAATTAAAATAGTGGCTGGAGTTGTGCATTAAAACATTTATAGCAAACTAATGGAGTAACTTAGTTTTAATTATTACTATAAGTTGCTTTTAGAGGAATTCTTTAACTCCAATATGCCTTCTGGAAGTATACTTTGTAAATTATGCACAGCAAACCAAACTATTTGTAATATTATTATTATAATATTAACATACAAAGTCAATAGTCATGTCACTAGCTGTCCCTAAAAGGGAATCACAAGGTCCCTACCAGTCATATGTCATTAACGTAGTCTAAGGTCAATTTGGGGAAAGCCAATTACCCTGACCGCATGTTTTAGTAATAGTAGTTATGTTGTCCTCATAGATAACCGTGATTTTCACATTTTCTATGATAATAGAGGAAAATCAATTTATTTGGTGCACTCTGAATTATTGTAGTTGAGAATTACCAGGATTGAATGTTTTCACTAAGATCAGTAATACCAAAAAGTGTGTTTTCTATTTTGTTACAGCAACAATAGGATATTAGTAAGTACATTACTACTCCCATTTACAATTTGAAAATATACTTTAATATAAATACCTAAAAGTGTTTATTAAAGTGCAATTGTACCTAAACAGGATGTTTTGACAAGAGCAAGACTAAAAACATCTAATTGCATGGAAATACTTGTAGCATTAGAATTTATCTTTTTAAATTGGTAAGCTAGTAGAATTTAGTTACATTCAATAAGACTTTTTTGGTAACATTAAAGATATTCCTCCTAAGTTTTAACACTTGGATGAGTGGCAAAACATCTTTAACTTTACAGAACAAGTCCAGCTAAATATAACTATCTTCTAATAGTTATGATTTGGAAATGGGGAACCTTCACAGCGAGGACTAAACAACCTTTAACACCTAGTGCTCAACCATTCCCATTAATGGAACGTTTTAGAGCTCAAGGCTCCTGAAGCAAACAGCAAGACACTATTACTAATCTCTTAACACTTTCACTCACACTTCCATCTTGGTGATCCTTAACAACTGACTCTAAACCTGCAACATCTGTGTATGCCAACAATCAAATCATCTTTACAAACAAATGCAAGCCTACATAGGAAATACCTGTGTGACATTAAAGATGATTAATTGATAGGAAATGACAAATCATACAGTCAGCACTGCAGATCCTTGTCTTATGATTCACTTTCATTAATTTCATGTGTAAAGTTTTTGAAGCTTAGATTCCCTGAGTAGATTTAGCAGCATCAATATGTTTTGGCTAACTTGACAAAAATTCTATTAGTTTGTTTGACAGCACTTCTGAGAACTAGGAACACACATGGCTGCACATTCCTAGTTCTCCACTGTATGGGTAATTAACATATTCAAGGCTAGGGGAATTTAACTCTTTAAAAGGCATACTGTCACAAACAGACTAGTGGACTACAGCTTATTATGGCCTAATGCATTACAGCTATACCCAGATGATGTAAAAAGCCTTATACTGTGTCAATTTCTCACTTTTTGCCCTACCCGGATGACTGGCCTGCAGCCCGTAAAACTAGGACAGAAAGGATAAACTGGCCTAGTCTTCTCTAGTACAACAGAAACTGAACCCATAAACAGCAGGGAACATTGTCATCATAGCATGCAAGCTAGCAGTGTGATCCTACATGTACTGATGATCAGAGGAAGCTCTGGGCTAGAATGTGATCTTTTAGGAGACTTCAATGCACAGTTTAAAAGCTGTAATCAGGGCCATATTAAGACATTTGGAGAACCAAGGCAAGATAGCATTAACTGAACCCCCAGGCCCAGCCATACCTATGTCCCTTCCCAGCCATACTCATTTCCCATCCCTAGCCCACCTTCAACCCCTGTCCTAAACACAATTTCAATGGATTACTTTTCTCCAAGAGACACAATAACAAGAGCTAGAAACTTAAAACATGACAGATTTATTTTGTTCTCGCACAGAGAATTTTAAAGAAAGGGAAAGCAATTACCTTCCACGAACAATCATTAAGCAAAGCCGACATTTGAAAAGAGCTCAAATTGCTGCTTCATGTTTGAAAGTACTTGCCAACTATCTATGTAAGCAAGGTTTAATGTGTAGCTGATCCATGCAGATAAATCCATTATAACCTTCATCAGGAGTATGTAGTAAAAGCTTATTAGTTGTTTGTTACCTGTTTCTTTCATATCACAACACTTCCATTCCAATTATGAAATCTCTCTAAAGTGACTGAGCCCTTAATAAATATATTTACCCCAATTTTAACCTCAGCTCTATAAATATTAGATCATTAGCCAGAGGGTAGCAAACACAGACCATTGTAATCCATGCATTGGGCCTGATTTATTAAAGCTCTCCAGGGCTGGAGAGAATACACTTTCATCAGTGAATCTAGGTGATCCGGCAAACCTCGAAAGGATTTAGTAAAGTCATTTGCTATATGTTTTCAATCCTGGACCAGATCCATTTCAGGTTTACTGGATCACCAAGCTTCACTGATGAAAGTTTATCCTCTCCAGCCTTGAAGAGCTATAATAAATCAGGCCTATTAAATTAATTTAGTTGGGGCCTAAGCTGGGGGGCCTGGAGTGCCCTTTGTAGTTATGGCCCTGCTGGCTGTATCCTCCGCATTTACGAATAATGACCCTTCTCAAACCTGTGAAAACTTTGGAAAAAGGGGAAAAAATCCAAATAAGACCATCAACATTTGACAGTTGTGAGGTAAGTAATAGCATGCATAATAAATAAGGATACCTATCTTGTGACTGTGTAAGACATATTGGACCTGATTCATTAAATCTCTCCAAGACTGGAGAGGATACACTTTTATCGGTGAAGCTGGATTATAATAAATTTATGCTAGGTGGAAATTTAGGGGAAATGGAATATCCAATAATTGTGTTTATTGACTGGTTAGACATCTTATTGTGACTACTACAAAATCATCAAGAAAGGCCAGCACACGGTGTGTGCCATGGAGCATTAGGCTTTCTTAATGCTGAGTATGTAGTGGAGCCATCACTGGGTATGCACCCTGGAATGATAGAGGTGAGTGGTTTGTGTGAGATGTGTATGTGAAAATACCCTTTAATTACCTCAACAGCAGTTACAGTGCTTAAGTATGATTTTAGTATTAATCAAAAGATTTCATTAGCATGATTATCTTGAATAAAAAGTACTGGGAAAAAAATAGTTATTTCTAAACATGCTAGTTTTCTCACTACCTTGTTTCTGGCCTCAAGGCTTTGAGTCACTGACCTGGAATAAGTATGCAGTACGTGAGAGAAAAAAAAATCACTAATCAATATGCTTGTTCTAAATCATTGACTTAGAAAGTATGGATTAATATTTTTACCCTGTATTTATATTTGATTTATATTTGACATATTATGCAGCCCTTTACAAAGCCCATACTCACGTCTATGGCTGTCAATCTAATAGGGCTCACAATCTAATGTCCCTACCATAGTCATATGACAATACAGTCTAAGGTCAATTTTGGGTGGAAGCCAATGAACCTTTTGTTTTTGTTTTTTGAATGTGGGAAACCAGAGTACAGGAGGAAACCCATGCAAATACAGGGAGAACCTGCAAACTCCATGCATATAGTTTCCTGGCTAAGATTGGATCCTGGGACCTGTTGGCTGCTGGCTTGTTTTTAGATGGATGTTTTATGTATTAAGGATTACAAGTACTTATTTGTAATAAGGATTCCACTCCTAGTAGCAACAACGGTGTAGCAAATCTATTAAAGCTAAATGGGAATGTTTTATTTTCATTCCACTTTGTTGTTTTATTTATGGTATTCTGTTGATAATATTACTTTTGCTTCTGTAGAAGTTCCAATTCTGTTGAAACAGACTGAATACAATATACTCTCTAGATCAGTAATTATTAACCTTTTTAATAAGGGTGAACCCCTTGAAATGACTTTCAGGTCTTCAGCGGACCCCTGCAATCATTACCATATCCACAACTCATGGTACATTAGTGTGGTCGTCAGTTGGACCTAAGCCTCTTTTATTTTCTGGTCATTGAAAAGAATTTCATCCTTATATATAGCCAAAAAGATCACTGGTAACTGTTAAACTGACCTGAGATTCACAAACTGTTTATTGTGTAAGGTACCCCTAGCAACATCTGGAGGAACCCTAGGGTTCCACAGAATTCTGGTTGAGAAACCCTGCTTTAGATCAGTGGTAGCCAACCTTTTCGAGCCAACAGACCACTCAATACACCGGTACCAGACTGCGCATGCGCAGAGAGCCAGGTGTCACTCAAAGGGGAAAAAGCTTCCCCATAGTGACGTCATAATGCCATAACCCGTCCACTATCCCATTACCGACTCAGATCTGCGATGGGAGAGTGGGCAGGTTGTGTCCAGAGACACCACCCGCCCACTTACCTGAGCTTGCGATCCGTACCAGGGACATGGTCCGCGGCTCCGACCAGTGCACCCCCCCAGCAGGGACTTTCTCCTGACCCTAGTATAAGCAACATCTGGAGAGAGAATTACCCATTTTATACATGAAATATAATCATGAGCCTAGAAATAGATACAAAAATATACATCTATGTTAAAAAATAAATTTTGGATGTTAAAATAATAAGTCAGAATGCGTACTGGAAGGATAACTGAAATTATTCTAGTTAGGGGAAACAAGAACAGTTACAGGGTTTGTAATTTTACTAAAAAGTAACATTCTGAGGTTTTCTTTTATTTTCAAGGATAAGTACACTTTCCTACGCATCCTGTAGAGACCAAGATACCATGAGAGCGAGCTGTATCTTTAGACACAACACTAAATGCATAATTAACCAGTTCTAATGCAAATTCATAGATGTGAAAAATATTTTTCAGAAAAGCGCATAAACTATTCATCAAAGCACAACAAACGCGTGGGGAAACTGCTTTAGAGAACATGCCCAACTTGGCCTATGTGTATGTTTCTGCGACAAGAGCTGTATAAAAAGGAGCAGATTACCGGTCATTCATAATCGGGTAATGAAGCAGAACTAAAATCACACGCATGCCATCACTCAAGTGCAAGTCATTTACAACTTCTTGATGTCACACACAGAAAGGGCCTCGTTCCTATCGAAGAACCGGAGACAAAGGTAATTATGGAGGGTGGGTGGATGGGGAAATGGCCTCTCCACAAGCAGCACGCTGTAATTGTTCTATAAGTTTCATTTTTCTAAAACTAATGTTCCTTTAATGAGAATGGAATCCACATTTTGAACATAGGTGATGAAGGGCACAATTTTTTCATACTCTGGAATTAATCAGTTGCCCACATTAGGGGAAATGTGGCAGACCTAATTTATAAACCTAGTTATTAAGTTACACATTTTTAATAAAGGTATTAACAATCTTTTGCCACTCTGTAGGATTTGGTATGAATTTAATAAGATGGGTGACCTATATTTAATTTCTTGGCAATAACAAAAAATAACAAATATTATTTTCCTAAAAAAGGCGAATTATGTTTAATATTGTTATATAAGGATATATATACCAGTATAAATACTGTGTTTGTAATATATATATATATATATATATATATACACACAGACTTTTATTTACCTTTCTTCCTCCTTTAAATTATAAAAAACTAATGTCAAACTAAAGCAAACTACACATATCTTGAACTGAAAACATATTACAGTCTGTTAATGCAATTTTTGTGTTTGCACTCTTTTTTGTATTTTTACTGTTGTATGTACTGTAACAAAATGATTGTTTCTAATATTGGCTACTGCATCAAGAAAAGGAGATTAAACCTTTCTAGGTCACTAGTTCACAATAGCCTTATCAATAAACTGTGTTCATCAAACCATGTCCACACCATGTTGTATTATTATGAGACATTACAACAGGGATATCATAGCTGATATACAGAAAGGAAACACAGTGCTAACATATTACGGACACATACATTATAGCATGTGTATATATATATATATATATATATATATATATAATTTTTACCCTTTTTTCATTAGAGGTCTTTTCTCATGAGACAATAAACATAAAGGGCTGCTGGTTTCACTATGGCCCCAAGACAGATCATGACCTAAAGGTCGAGGGCTGGTACTCTAGACTAGAATGGGTTACACAGGGGAAATTATATGAGAGATTCCAGTCATTTTTAATATATTCAGCAAGTATGCACCTCTATAAACAGCGTGTTCTAAAATAAATTATAGTAGTGATAAATGGAGAATATATTACCCAAAACACTTTACTTTTTAGCTTCAACGGTTATGCAATTTATGCAATTGCATATTTTCTTTTTTTAAACAAATAATGCTATTAGGCCAATCGTTTCTTATAATCTAGAATCAATTTTTTATCTGTGTTCTTAAAACTAAAATTTTGAGGGTATTCACACCATGTTCTGTCCCACATTTCTATTGGCCTACTGCTTCTATGATAACTACCAAAGCTACAGGAATGTGAAAAGGCATGTAAATAAAGTACAAGGACAACACCTTGTCAGAAGTACTGTATACTCTTGGTTTATACTGAGGTCACACCACCAGATGGCACTGTGTCCTCCTGTAAAGTATAAAACAAACTCTTTACCTCTAAGATATTAATATAGTTTGTTACACACTTTACATTATTATTATTGTTATTATTATTAATAATAATAATAAACAACAGGATTTATATAGCGCCACCATATTAAGCAGAGCTGTATATTAAATAGGGGTTGCAAATAACAGACGAATACAGACAGTGACACAGGAGGAGAGGACCCTGCCCTGAAAAGCTTTCAATTTAGGTAAAATGATAAAAATGTAATTGTATGTAATATAAAAATATGTAATTTTATTTTTTTCTCCTTTTGAATAAATATTTTAAAAATAACACACCACGGGTGCATTCATTCATATTAGTTTTATTGGCATTTTTAACTTTACCGCAACCTTGTGGCCAGTCTTAACATAGTCTTGGTGCTGGCTTCAAATATATATATATATATATATATATATACACACCCCCAACAACATCAGATGCCTCGAAACTAACTCAGGGTCGTGTCCTGGATCCAAACACTGGAAGTCCCACTCCAAATTACAGCTGTAAACCTATGCACACACCTGTTGGATAAAGTGATATAGTTTCAGCATTAGAAAGAAGATGAGCATTGGAGAAGCAGGACACAGGTTTCTGCAAGAAAAAGTGCACTCAAAGCAGAAGGGGAAACTATTGAAAATACTACTGACCAACAATGTTGGTGAGGGAGATTTATTTTTACAACAGGTGACTAACTGGAAGGGGAGTACTAATTTTACTACCACTAGCCTCTAACACTGTGGAGGGAGTTACTTTTTGATTCTAATGGTCACCAATGCAGGAAAATAGGGATTCATATTGTTACTACTGGCCACCAATACTGAGGGAGGGGGAATCTTGATACCAACAATCCTTAAGAGAAGGGGGACATTTTTATTGTTGCACTGACCACCATAACTTTTCAAAGTAGCATTGTGTGGGTATATATGCTGCCCCATATGCTTACACTATTTAACCAAAACCATTTCAACCACATCCATAATTTAGCACACTGTAAATGCGTCTTACTTTTTACACTGCTACACACTATGCTGTCATATATATATATATATATATATATATATAATTAGTTCCTCTGGTATATATACACAGAATCATTTATTCTGTATAAGAAGCACAGAAATCCACATATTGATTTCTTTGGATTTATGTAAAATAACTGTAATTGCAATCAGTTCATATGAGACCTGAACAAGATGGTAATAAGTACACCAAAAATAATCTCACTTTTTTTTCTTTCTCTCAGTAGCCTCATTTGCTCCCTGAAAGACACAATCAATTGAAGGACACATTTTTCTTCCCTTTGTTCTTTTCCATCAATTTTAATGGGTATAGAGCATCATTCAAACAAAATGTAATGGGACAAGAAGATGGATGAGTACATTTGAAACTACCAGTCACGGGACAGAAAACATCTTGATGAGGTGAATATCAGCACTGGAGGGTTCAGCCACAAAACTCAAATAATATTTAGAAAACAGAAGTCTATCTGCATTACATGGTATGCGAAAACACCATTCAGTAATGTTTATACTATTTATTTCCCTGTGGCTGACAGCATGCATAAAAGCACACTGTATAATTACAGATGGATGCAAGCGAAAGCAATGGCTCAAGTGAAGATCTAGAATGCCATCAAACAGAGAAGTAATCTCAACAGATGGATTGGAGAAAGGTCATACTGTGCTTTTTTTAAATTATTTTTTGTTGTTAATACTACATTAAAGTAGACCTTTAATACAGGTACATATGTGCTTATCAGCTAGTCTGTTCCCTCATATAAGAAAATGCTATGTAAAAGCAAAGTAAATAAAAAAAAATAGAATGGAAATAGGAAAAATACTTTCTTTATACCCTACCATGCTTACCTATGCAAGAATGGCATATTAACAAAGGTTTTATATATGCCTCTAGCACTTTAGCACTTGTTTTGGAACCCCTGATTTGTCCATATTCAGCAATAAAAACACATTTCAGGATTTTTTTTTTTACAGTACATAAATGCATATCAGTTGATTATCATTGTGTTATCTCAAAGCAAAAGGTCGCTGTATACAGAACTCCATATATATATTTATGTCCCCATGTTATTTGGTCATGCACATGGATCTGTAATTGGGACACAGGCATGTGTCATGTTATTCATGACTTCTCTGGGTCTGCTGATGCCTCAAGTATGAAAATAATGCCAAATTAGAGATCAGTACTTGGTCAGATCAGAATGGCAGAGAGTTTATTAACTGTCACTAGTGAGGTTCTATGGAAAGTGTTTTGAGGAAGTAGGAAGTAGTTTTTAAAATACGTAAATAAGTAATTTAAAGGGAATGTACCTGTAAAAAAATACTTGGCAGTTTACCCAATCATTTTTGCTAATACATTTTTTATGTGTCATTTGCCTACATACTTTAGGTATACATATTATTATTAAAATTATTATTATTAAACAGCATTTATATAGCACCAACATATTATGCAGCGTCATACATTCAATTTGGGTAGCAAATGACAGGGAGGTACAGACAGGAGGGGAAGAAGACCCTGTTCCAAAGAGCTTACAATCCAGGAAGTATCATTATTTTAGAGAGTGTCCTTCTTTCCTATCTTCAGTGTTGGGGGGTATGGAAATTGAGAGAGAAACTTTTCAACTGGTACACATGTTCTGATAACAACTATCTAAGAGAAGATTTTCATCTTACAGTACAGAAAGTGAATAGAATTCTCCTTAGTGGGGCACAGCAAATAGTTTACATTCAGTCTAGACAAGTTTTTCCCTCACTTTTATTGTAGCATTTACCATAATAAAAAAACAAATACAACATCTGCTCATTCTAAGTTTGGTACAGACATAAAATAGATGTCAGATTTCTGTCACTGGAAACTATATTTTATGTTTGCTTCCAGTGAAAGTGAATGAATGAGCATTGTACATATAGCACCGCTCTGCTCAACAGAGAGGGGAGGACAAGCAAGTGGCGTCCTAGCTGTATTCTCCTCCATAGCAAAGTATAGTGGTCACCCCCTCCCTTAGTTAATGAACAAAATCAGGGGACCCAAGTAGAATAGTCCTGACAATCATCTGGCGTGAACACATAGCTTTAGCTACAAACAAAACTAATGTCAGTTCCTGACCTATAACGGGTTCCCCAAGTAAAACTTCCCATTTAATTTGTTTGCACTCTGTTACTAGTCAAGCCTTCACCCAGCAGCAGGCTCTGAGGGTTTTTAGAGATAGAATTGAGTTTCATTCACACATCTATATGCAGTGTTCAACCCAGAAATTTTTTTGAGCTGGGTGGGAAGAAATTCTAGGTGGGTGGCAGGCCCCATATTTTGACCTAACTCTTCAGTAACCATCTAAAAACAGCTGGGTGGTTACTGAAAAGTGCCAGGTGGTGCCAGCTAAATTGTTATGTTGGGCTAACCAGCTAACCAGCAAATTGTGGATGATCTATCCCACCCAAATCTCTACAAAGCCTTCAGGCTCCAGGAACTACATTAGAACCTATTAGTATATAAGAAAAAAAGATTATATATATATATATATATATATATATATATTTATATAGAATTGTTTTGCATTCACATCAGAGAGAGAAAGGTAGGAAATGGGAGATATAGAGTCAAATAAAAAAAGAAAGGATAAAGGGACAAATAAAAGCAAAGAGAAACAAACAAAGAATAAAATGCCATATATTTACAACTGGAGCAGTGGCACTTGATGTACATTTTGCATGCCATTTCTTTACAAAGGCTTAAAATTATTCATTCAGGATACTGTCACAGAGGAATAAGCATTAGTACAAAACTTGACAGCTGAGAATATCAGATGCAGATGTTTAATTCACATGTGGGCCTTGTGAGTTTCTGAATTACTAAGCATTACTCTAAAAGAATTTAGAATTTGGGCTCAAATGAGAGCAATATAAAGAATTGTTCTAACAGTGCTAACGTCTGTACCCCAAGGCCACAGACACAATTTGTCATGTAAATGGTTACGACATCACAATGTTTGGCTTTTCTGGAAGTTAAAGAATGTGATAGAACACCATATTGCTGAATGTATATTTTACAACTGACAAAAATCAAGACAGATTAATAAACAGTTTGTGCATTTTATATGCCATCAAAGTGAGGGGAAGTTTTAATAACGGGCAAAAACACTTTTTTTAAAGTTTTGGACAAAATGTGGAAGCTCTGGTAAAGTTGTACTTTGTGTGCCCGCTGGACAGATTTACCTTCCTGTTGTCCCAGAAAAGGATGCAAAAGCTCCAAACCGGTGTTGAGTGAAGAAAAAAAAACAGAAGAGTTCAATTGCTTTCAGTTTACTATCACATTTTGTTTAAAGCCAACCACTCTCCTCATTACATATCCAGCTGTCAGCAACAGAAGGTCAGAGCAGGTCAACAGGGTACAGACAGTGATAAAATCATGATAGAAGTATTACCTTTTCCCATGTTTATCCAAAACAAAGTTTTAACACTTTGGCTACAGCTCTACATTGACATACAATTGTGTATATATGGAAAGAATAACCTATCCTATATGGAATATATAAAATATAGGATTGAATTGGTAAATATGATTACTGTAGTAGATATTACAGGAAGCCTTCTCCTACAGTTTATATCAGCAGGACAAAATATTAAGTTAAAGCAGCCTAATGGACAAGGCTATAAATACAAAGTCTAATTTTCCAGCATCTACACATAAAATCAGGGCAAATAAAACAGACAGGATATATATGTCTCAGAGCTACTCGAGAAAGTAGGACTCACTAGTGTGATATTAAATCTAAAAGGTTTCTAATGCACATCAATTTACCGTATTACTGTATGTTACATTTTGTGGCTTCAAGCCTATACATACATTTATATACCAAATAATGCTTCCTAACACAGAATTCAGTGTTGGTTTGAATGTTGGTATGTTTATTTAAATACTAAGCATTACTCTAAAATAATTTAGAATTTAGAAATGAGAGTAATATAAAGAATTGTTCTAACAGTGCTAGCTTCTGTACCTCAAGGCCACAGACACAATTTGTCATGTAAATGGTTACAACATCACAATGTTTGGCTTTTCTGGAAGTTAAAGAATTAGATAGAATACCATACTCCTGAATTTATGTTTTACAACTGACAAAAAATCAGGACAGCCTAATAAACAGTTTGTGCATTTTATATGCCATCAAAGTGGGGGGAAGTTTTAACAAGGGGCAACAATTTTTGTTTAATTGCTTTCAGTTTACTATCACTTTTTGTTTAAAGCCAACCACTCTCCTCATTTCATATCCAGCATTCATGTTCGTGACCAGGTCATGTTCCAATACAATGTCACCCTGACATTGCTATCACAATCATAGAAGAAACTTGGTCTGACCTTTAAGATTTGAACTTTTTCTAAATAGGAAGATTTTAGGTGGATTGATTAGTACTTTTTAACACTGCAGTGGTAATAATTACTGGTGGTGATGGTAAAGATTACAATTTACCATGAAGACTAACACAATAGCTTATTTGGGGACTAGAGATGGAATCGTTCTCATACCAGGTTCAAAAAGTAAAATGGCTGGCTATAATATATACTGTATGTCCTCTAATCTGAAGTAACATATTCTATGTTTTCTGTTTTACAAACATTTAACTATATTTTATGTTTTACTCAAACATGAACTATTTCATATACTCATCGCAAAATGGCCAAAGAGTTGCCAAGACACATCTGCTAATTTAATATGGTCTGATCATTGAAAATGTTTTTTTCTTATCAACTGGCAAAGTAACAATAACCGTGAACTTTAGATGGACCTTGTTTGGGAACAGCTTGAATCTTTGGATATGTAACACCAGTGACAAGGAAACCATCTGCTCATCTTGTATACGCAGAAGATCTCTCTATACAGATACAAAAACCATGACTAGTAGAGAAAATAAAGTTTAAACAATACCTAAACTAATAAGACCAATAATATAAGCCAAAAAGATATGAGTCTTAACATCGAATGAAATTATTAACTATAGTCCATGGTCTAGCCCAAAAATGCCAAACTGACATCTGACTCTGGTTGTTACTAGAAAGCCAGTACTTACTTTGGAGACTCTTCATGCATTAGGCCTACAGTAAGGGCCATTTTTGGAAAGGCGGACAAAACTATAAAACCTTATGCCACACAAATTTAATAGATGCAATTACAGCTTTCAATGGCTTTTTAAAATCACTCCACTCTTCCAATTACGGCTGAGAGCTAGTATTTTTACCCATCGCCAGTTGTGCATCCAATATCCTACATTATAGTGCTTTATCAATTCCTGTTTAAAAGCTTCATCTCTTTTAACTGTAACATTGGATTTTATGTGTTCTACAGAAACATCTATTATTCAGCACATGGAGATACTGTTAGTTACATAAAGTACTCAATATATCTGTGCTTAGGACCATTTGTACAGAACACTCCTTTCTCCATGTAATATTACATTTATGTTTCTTTAAACTTATGTTTTGTAGGTTTCCATTATTTGTCACAAGTCAAGCAATATCAGTGATCTAAAAATCAGTACATACATGAAACAGTTTATGACCTTTCCCTGGTAATGTTTAGTTATTACATACGTTGTAAATATTGATCTTGTACTAAAATAAAATGGGCTCATGCTTTTTAAGGTTACACTTAGACAGCATTTTTTGTGATCACAAATAGCAGATGGATCTCCAAAAAGTAATTTCACTAAAGAACAATTCTTGAAGATGTGACTTCAAATATATTGTCCTATTATCTTAAAGTGTACATGGATAACTTTATGTGAGTGACAGATGGAAGAATAACCCCATCCCATGCTGTATTACTTGAATTTATTTATATTTTTCATATTTACATTTACTTGGCATTTGTCCATATGTAGTATTCCAACTAAAGGAAAATGTAACAGTGTGAATACAAATAACACAAAAAAATACATCAAAAACATGGTCTGATATATTCCATTACGAATGGCAGCATATTGCTTCAACCATAGTTTTTGTAAATATATTTTATTATATTCATTTATATATATTGAAATGTTGGTGTCTATCTGTGGACCATACACTCTCAACCCAACTGTGTGGCTTGGACACAGCAGTATTTGTTTTTCTGACCCACCTTGTAACAGTTGTATTACCCAAGGAACCAGCCAGTTGGTATAATATTTTTCCACTGTTTTGCCAAGCTGCCCAGGGAAAGGGGAAGTTAAAATTACAGCAAGTCACTGTTTTAGCTGCTAAATGGTCATAGCAGCTTACAGCTAAAAACATGGCGAACTGACTGCAGTGGGTTGAAATCATAGGGAGACTATCATCATGATGAACTTGTAGTCATTGTATTAGAAAAGACTTCAGACAGCAAATCTCTTAGAATCATCAAGTATTGATGAGACATTTAACACATTGAACAACATTTAAAAAGAAAGACAGTAGCTATTTATACAAACAGCTTTTCAATGCAAACAAAAATAATGAACTGGATGGATTAACGAAACCTACATACATTATGGATTGTTTGATAGTTTCAATTGAACCTAGAGGAGGTAGGTTGTCTTGACCTGCCTGTCACATTTCCAGAAGTCAATTTATCCATTAAATGTCAATCATTAGTCTTTTTTTAGTCTTCATTAACACAGAATGCCATGCAGACATCTTTACACATGGTTTAAACATGCGTATGGTTACTATTATAGCTGTCAAAAGATTTGTAATTCTGTACAGCCAATATGCAGTTTGCAAATTTTACCAAACTGTACAAAGACACACCTATTACCTGGTACTATTTTGCAGCTTCCTACATCTTCATTCCTATCACCAGATAATAAATCAGAATCATCATGCCAGTCTGATTAGCAGGGAGTTGATCTGGGAACTGTAAATCTAAGGCAGAAACTAGCAGGATGGCATTTCTAAAGTGAGGCAGAACTGTGTAAATCACAAGAGTGGGGAAAAAAGTATTAATCTTTGGCAGATACATACATGTTCCTCTTTAAATCTTTAAAATAATAGGTCTTTAGCCTGGATATCGCCTTGTAATTAAGGCAACTGATGCAGATAAACTTAGGTTGCCAACAGTTTAGATTGTATTAAATGGCTTTGCAAAAGCAGGTTTAATACTGCTGTCCTCTCTTTAAATGCAAAAGTCTGTTTTCAGGGACCTGCCAAGCAGCTTTTTACATCTAGCCCACCAAACGACTAACGATTATGCACGATTATTTTGAAGGATTGTATTGTGCACAATTCTGTACATGCTGTAATGATAAGATCGTTCAAATATAATCCACCAATAATGTACACACGCTAGATACGATGGTTTGAACGATGCAGAAAGTGACATGTAAAGGAAAAAGTGTATCACAGAACCATCCACAATCACTGAACGACCATACACACAATAGATAGCGACCAATCGTCGCCCAATTAGATCCGCCGGGACGGTCGTTGGTTTCCAGCGACAATCCTTGTTCATTGGGGTGGTTGTGCACTTTTTTTGTTAACGATTATCGGACAAATGGTTGTTAGTCGAGGTAATTGTGACAATGCAGGCATGTTGACTGGAGATACGACTCACACAAGGTGTAGTGGTCTTTATCTTCAGACTGGTATAGAACAAGCTGGATTTTAGTCTAGTGATGAAGCCTATAAAAAAAATAACACCTAAAACCTTAAGGAACCTTTTATGGAACTCCTCCTACATGAGAGTAGCAAACGCTTCTCTGAATTAAGGAGCAAGTCAGAATTTAACTGACTTACTTGCAGGCCTAATAGGTATTTGTGAGACTTTTTATGGGGAAAAGGAGAAAACTGCAAGTAAAGATGCATATGTAATAAGTTGTTACTGCACTTGTTTAATGAAATGCCATATTTTCATGTAAGCGAGTAAAGTCGGAAAACAAATAAAAAGCTACAGTGGTGCAAAAGTACATACATTTTTTATGCAGAGATACACTATGTACAAGGATCAATCTGCATTGTACTGCCAGAGTGTCTGCAAAATGGTAATGCCGAATTTTCTTTAGCTATTAGATTCCTTTGCTAGTAGAATGGAGTTGGTGTTATAGTACATTCACTTGAAAAATCTACATACGCCACTGTCTATAACAAATTTGATAAAATATTTCATGTATTAGGCAAATTTACTGATTTGTGCAGTTGACACTGCTAAATATTTCCAAGATAGACTTGGAAATAAACAAGTGTTGGGTGTATAATCTGATCCATTCCCAGCAGAAGACAGAGAAAACATATTTCAAAAAGAAATAAATTACATACAACTGGTGATTGCTCTCTGCAATTACCTTTGTTAAAAGCCCAAGGTGAACCCTTCTAATCAAAACATTACCTGCCAAGAAATTTTCTCGTCATCAGTAATCATTTGCTAATTAATGTATCCAATTAAAGGCTGCACGCATCTATAACCCCCTTCAGTTCTCCCTCAGATCTCAGATAAGGCAACTTTTTATGAACTGCCCAGAGGGACCACATACAGTGTATATGGCTGGGATGATAAACCTATCCTGGCAGTGAGGTTTAGGTCCTGGCAGCTGGATTCTAGTCTAGCTCCTCTGCCTGGGTCATATTTCTTCCTTTCACAGACCTTCACAGGCTATGCCAGCTTAACCATCATGCCAAAGGAAGTAGCGCTTTAATCAACAGAGCAAAAATTAACTGACTAATGACTGGCTGACTTTTTGTTTTGGCAGATAAAGCTCATAAAATGATGCAGTCAGATGCTATAAAATACTATTATTGGGCTCATCTCATCACCCAGCACTTGGTGATCAGCGACCCATAACAACTAATCAAAACCGCCTTTGATAAGTGTGCCCTTCTAAGCTGATTTCTGATGGTTGTCATGAACTACTGCACACCATTTCTGTTTGCACTGTTTGAATAAAGGATAACGAGAACAGCCAGAGAATAACAGCACCACTCTTTCAGCTTTAGTACTGGAAATGCCCTCTGGTAATGTCCTCACTAGTGCCAAGGACAAGATTGGGATAGGAGGATGTCAAATTTGAAGGTGTATTGTAAAAATTCAAGATATAGTTTATGACTTTAACAACACTTCTATAACTTTTTTCAAAACATGATAATTACTTGTAGGAATACATGTTATGGTATTTTTTATTAAAAATTTGTTTTTTTTGTTTGTATTGACCAGACCTCTGGGACGCCCTAGTGTGTACTACACCCTATCCAAACAACCCCCCCCCCTCCAATGAGAGCATGTTAAGGGATACCCTATTGACGTTATTTGTGGCAAATCTTCCAGAAGAGAACAGCAAAGCGGCAAGGAGTGAAGTCAGACAGACAAACTTTCTAAATGTAACCTACATGCTGTAAAAGAAGGAGTTAGATTTTGTCTGTGCCATCAGCCATTAATAGACCGAATATTGTTTATGTGGCAGTGACTCTAAACCAGTCAATGTAACTTCATTATTGTTATGATTTTTGCACAGTATAGCACCGACATATTACGCAGCACTGTACAAAGTCCATAGTCATGTCACTAGCTGTCCTTCAAAGGGCCTCACAATCTAACATCCCTTTCATAGTCTTATGTGTTTTATAATACAGTCTAAGGTTAAATGTCTATTAATACAGTCTCTGGGGAAGCCAATTCACTTAAGTGCCTGTTTTTGGAAAGTGGGAGGAAACCTTAGTACTTGGAGAAAAACCCATGCAAACACAGGGGGAACCTGCAAACTCCATGCAGATAGTGTCCTGGCCACACTTCATGAAAACAAATATGTAGTCTGGGAATGGGAAATGAGATCCTGTTATTTGGCAATTCAAAAATGAGTCTGAAGAAGATAAATCCAACCTATAGAATATGAAGCGATGACACTTATGTCAAGGTTTTTTTTTTTTTTACTCTAATAGTAGGGATGGTTTTGGGGCCCTAGGCTAACATGAAGTGGAGGGTGGGGATGCACAACTCCAAACTTAAACAAAGATAGAAAAAATACCGCATCAAATGGTTCATTTTTCAATGAAATCTAAAACAAAATAATCAAACATTTGGCTAGAGTTGGGATTTTAGTTTTTTTTATTTTCACTAGTAGTCTTGCCTAAACAATGCCATGGTAATCACAGAAAGAGCTCACATAGGGCACTCATAATTTGCACAGGTATGTATACCATCCATCCATTGATCACTGCACAAATAGCTCCCAGATTTAAGTCTCATATTAAGTCTTGCTTTCATATTTTTGCCAAGGGTAAAACTGGAGTTTCTTTTGACAGACAATAAAACATGGAAAACACTTTAATGTGTTTTCTGGTGGTGTGTAATTATTTTACTACGGTATCCAGAATCCATTTTGGCATTGCCCCATCACAATCCCACAGAAGGTCTTTTAGCTTAGAAGGTATCTTATCACTAGCGTGACTCCTGTAATCTTCCAGTTTTATTCAGGGCTGCTCCAGCACATCCAGCTGTGATTCTAAATAAAGAGACCGAGTGATATGAAATGCTGCCCTGGAGGAACAAAGCACGGGTCACCGGTGCTGCCAATACCTGGAGCCTCGCTTGGGTATAATAGAAGCTTGAAAGAGGAAGAAAATACTAGTTTGACCCTCATTATGCCAAATATTGTAAACACAGGGAGAAACTGAATCCGTATTCAAAGACAATGTAATTGTAACATACAATGCTTTTAACTAGAGTAATTTCATGTGTTTTGTTTGCTTCCCTGGCAGAAGTGTTTTTTTTCAATAAAGATATAATTACCTGTGTCATTTCTAGGACTGACTCATACCTACCAATTCACTTCTTTATGTGCGCTTTTTTTTACAGCTGAGCACAAAGGAAGATGCAAACTCATAAATGAGCATCTGTCTGCTTCTAGCACTGGAGGTTAGCCTGGGAGCTACTCTGTGTACTGTACTCCTGAAATCACCTTCTGTGCACCTCGCATACAGGACCCGAAACACAAAACTGCACATATACATATATATATATATATATATATATAGTTTTAGGAATTAAACATAAGAGATCGTCTGACCTACAGATCAAAACTAGTGATCAGCAGCAGTTAGTAATCCAATGAAAGAGAATGACAGACAACCTTTCTTTAACCTGAAATGTCTAATTACTGTGAATGGTGCATTACACTCACATGCATTGTAAATACACTGTTACATGTTGTCCAAAGCTGAATTGTCTTCCTAAATGGTAATAGCACCCCGATATATTTTACTTATAATGTAGGATTACTGTTTTAAACCAAAATACAAACAGCTAGTCTTATTTTCTGCTCTGCTTTGCTGTATCCACCTACAAGGACATGACAAATGGAAGTCATCCCTAAACTGATGTGATCATGTGTGCAGTTTAAAATCAGCAATATTAAAATGGTTCAAAGACGGCTGGAAGCTCAGAATTAGGAGACCGTAAAATTAAAGGGATTTGATCCAGTCAAGTACTAGTGTTTGAGCAGACTGATTCATTTTCATTCATCTGATTTGGTTACTAACTGTTGTTTTGGGTTTAGTTCACCCCAGTGAACAGTAGGGGTTTTCCACTGACAGGTGCTCCACATTAATGCGGTTATTAACCCCTTCAGGTGCATAGCAGAATGTACAATGTGTGTGAGAATCTAAAGCAAGAAGAGCTTCTATATGAAAAGACAGAGAAGAGTGGAAGGTGTCACATGCACATTACTGCTCCCCTTTGATCCCTTATCAGTGACATTAAACCAACAATACAGCCAGCTGGGACTGGAGGCACAGTGCATATTACACTGAGAAAATTGCTCACATTTTTCAAGGGATTAAACTTTATCAAAAAATACAGCAAGGGAAAGGTGAAGCATCATCTCATTCTGCCTAAAACATGGTTACGGTGATCACTTTCAGGAGCAATATACCAGTATTATAATGAGCCATATTTAAATGTCATTCACCCATACCTGTATAGCTTGGAGCAATGTCTCTGCACCTAGACAAGCCATGTCTCCAAATGTCTTTATAACTAAACCTGCCTATCCTAAAATGAACTGCAAAATGTTACCCAATATGTCTCCAAATGTCTTTATAACTAAACTTGCCTATCCTAAAATGTCAAGTTACCCAACACGACCAACACTAGTACAACTTTTTACATCATCAAGAAATAGAAAAGATCAAAAGTCACTTGCAGGGGATCATATTGAATGTTCTGCTCTGTCCTGCAGGATCACTTGGACCTAATGAAGAACATATGGCCAAAGCTTATCTGAGCCTAATAAGCATTATCAATAAATGATATGTATGTGGATTTACATGGCAAATTAGAACAAGGTAGAAGCATTTAAAGTTTAAATTGCAGACAGAAACAGTTTTTTTAGGTTGATCGCTTGGCACGTTTTCTTCCTTTATTTCTACACCAACTGGGTATTTCAGGTCAACATAATGTTGAGAATCTGCTAATTACCAATGTTAATCTGGGTTTTTTCTAACAACAATGGTAGAATGTCACTTTTTATATTTAATTAATACTCCAGATCATTTTGGAAAGAGGGTAATGAGACTTTGAACTGATTACCATGATGGTATACATTAAGACAGCTCCAGGTAGCCAGTCCACTCTGTAATTAGCCCGCTGTGAAATGAATGGCAATCAGAAAGGAAGCCAGTGAGATGCCTGCGAGCCCTCACCAAGATGAGCTGTGCCAATAGACCACCAACACTTCTCTGTGCAATGTGTCACCACCAATACTGCTAAACTGCTGGAGCTCAACCGCTGTCAGCAACAATTTGTCATGGACACAACAATCTCATACAAGAACAATCAGAGCTGAAAAAGACACAATCCCTGGCTCCAGTGCTCATCCTAACAAGCATACACAATTTACAAAAAGGACAACAATCTACTTGCTGTATAGTTATTCATTCCATTGCTCAGTTTGCCTTCCTAATCTTGGAATAGCCATGAATACACACAGACATTATACACAAGAACAAATCTAAGCAACTTTGGTTGTTTATTGCACAATTTAGAAAGAATTCAGACCAACCACAAAAGCTGGAAAAGTTACAAACACCGAAGGACTTATATCCCAAAAAGATGTGTCCATCACAATTCTAGGTACCTCTTGATTGGCTGCTAGGAATTTTAACACATGGCATAAATAAGCCTTCAGTACACATGTGTATGATCTGCAATCCTTAGCCATGCATGTGTGTGCCACTCACCTGTGAAACTTCATACAGCAGTTTGTAGTGCTCCTCTCTCTTCTGAAAAGTGCACAGATTGCAACCCATTGTAGGCAGTGTGAAAGCTTTCTAATTCCCTTCTGTGTGAATAGAAGATGCTTTGACAGGGAATCACCCTCCCGACCTGACTACTGCTGTTCATCAGTCAGTCCGACACATAAACACAGCACAGCAGTGCGAGCTGGCAGGGTAAAGCCAAGGTAGTGCAGCATCCTCCTCCTCTGCCTTCCTCTATGTATCTCACATGGCAACACTCCCCCTGCATCAGCACACATCACTACACACATTGCAGCTCATGAATATTAATACCGACTCATGGAATATTTATTATTAGGGAGGAGGACACATGAACATGCGCTAATTAACCAGCAAATCTGCTTAAACAAAATGCACCCATGTTAATATATGTTACCTCCAATGGGGGTGTAAGGATCACACAGGAGGGTGGACTGCTGCAATATACTCCAACACACTAATTATTAATTACTGCTCATCATATCCTATACATGACACCAGCCAGGGAAAAGTGCAGGGGCTGGGGCAAGAGGAAAACACACACA
>NC_092859.1:92005002-92098782 GCF_032062135.1 Pyxicephalus adspersus
TATATATATATATATATATATATATTTATATATATATATATATATATATGTTTACTGCGGGCTACATCACCTGATCTCGCGCCTGCACAGTGCAAGATCGGGTGAAGTAGCCAGAAGAAGGAAAAAGAAGAGTGAAGATGGTGGTGTCTGGCGCGTCCTCCACACCAGGACAAAGGAGAAATTCCAAGACAGCGTGGGACCTGAAAAAGGAATCTGTAGAATTTAATAACTGTGATTTTTTTTTTTAATTTTCAGTTTAGTTCTGCTTTAACAGGATGAATTTAATTAAGATTTTTAAAAAGTACATAAAACTTGGGTTTTTGTAACATTTTATTTACAGCAAAAAATATATTTTTTTTAATTAAATGTTACTCAGATGAGAGAACACACACTCCACCCTTCTGTGTTCTCACCAGATGTACACACATAACAAATCTAGCTAAACAAATATTTTCTAAATATTTTGTACTTGGATCTTGGTTATTTGTAAATTTTTTAATCAGATCTGTAAACACTCCATCTTCTACACTTTGGGATCTATTTAGAAAACAGGGAATCAGTTAATTCTCTCAAACATTCCCTGGTGGGAATCTTTCAGGTCCTTGTGTTTCAATGGAAATTCAATGGTAATTCATTACCACCAAGGAATGTTTGAGGGAATTCCCTGTTTTATAAAAAGAGCCCCTAGTGTAGGAGCTGTGATGGAGCTTGCTGTAATAAAGGCCAGCCACTTCTGACGGCTCACCCAGTACAGGGCGACTGGTTTTGGATCCATCCCTTGAAGGGTACTGTAGACAGCCTATAGTGGGTACATAATGCACATAAAGTGGATTCATATTCTTAGTGGTACAGAGAAACAAACTTTAATGAAAGCTTTTGTACCCATAACAGATACATATTTAGGATGCTTCCTTTGAATGTTTTACATTTTGCAGTTTCTGGCTTTGCCCCCGTTCCAGATGAAATAGAAAAATTAGTGTAGGGGCATATGACAGCCTAATATCTTAGTATGTAACTGTGCAAATATCAGGTCTTTGTGATTCTTGAAACTGTTTTTTTCTTTTAGTGAGAAGCTGTGATGCAGAGGCACAAGCAACTTTCACGTCGTTGGAGTTACGGGCTGTCATGAAGTTTTTGTTTCTCCAGGGAAAGTCAGCAAACGACATTCACACTGAGATGTCACAAACACTGGGGGGAGAAGTGTCCTTTCTACAGTACTGTTAAAACCTGGATATCTTGTTTCATGACTGGGCATTTCACAGTTAAAGATGACCCCCGCAGTGTGCGCCCCCCCAACTGACCCGGCAACCTGCGATGCTGTCCATGAGCTGATTATTGAGGACCGGCGAATATCCGCAAAAAAGATAGCCCATATACCTGACATCTAACAGGAGCGTGCTGGGTTTGTTATCACCACTATCCTAGACATGCGCAAGCTTTCAGCGAAGTGGGTGCCAAAATGTTTGAACAGTGATCAGAAGAAGGAACGAGTTGAAGCATCCAAAGCCGTTTTGGCCCATTTTGAAGCTGCACAGGACCTTTTGGCTAGGTTAGTGACTGAGGATGAATCCTGGCTCCACATCTATGATCCTCAAACCAAGGAACATTCAAAGGAATGGTGCCACAATGGGGAAGAAGTTCTGAATCCAGAAATCCACCAGAAAAATAATTGCGCCCATTTTCTGGGACAAAGACAGTATTCTGTTGGTGGACTACCTACCTCAGGGCTTTAGTATCACTGGACAGTATTATGCTAACCTCCTGGACCAGCTGAAGGAGGCAATTAGGACGAAACGCTATGGAAAGTTGACCAAAGGCATCCTTTTTTTGCAAGACAATGCACCTGCGCACAAGTCCAACATTGTGGCTGCCAAGTTGAACACCCTGGGTTTCCAATTGGTCCACCATCCCCCCTGCTCACCTGACCTGGCCCCTTCGGACTATTATCTGTTTCTGCATTTGAAGAAACACCTGAAGGGGTAACGTTTGGAGGACATTTCTGACGTCAAAGATGCTGCTGAAAGCTGGTTTCCGGCCCAACCAAAAAGACTTTTATTTGAATGGTCTGGAAAACCTGCAACTATGGTGTACCAAGTGCATCAGTCTCAGGGGGGAATATGTTGAATAAACGTGTTATTTCATAACTCTGGCTCTCCTTTTTTTGGGCAAAGCCAGGAACTTCTTAGCACCTGCACTGGGATATGAATTGGGACATAACAGGGTCATTCTTTACACTACAAGCAGTAGGTGTTTTTTTTTTAATTTTATTATTGCCACGGATATGGTATAAAATATAGTGCTTCTGTGAGTCGTGACCACAAATAATCCAATTATATCTCCACACCATTCACACTAAGAAATCTTCCTTGCTGTAACTGAATTATACCCTGCAGCACAGCCAACTTTGCAACTGCTAGTTAAAAAACAAATGTAACATTTAGTGACTTTTTAAAATCCTGGCCAGAGCTTACTATAAAGTATGTATACCCAAACATTGTTTTTTGAGTTTTGGACAGAATGGGGAAAGGTTAGAACCCTAATACTGGTTTCACTGTTATCTGGGATTATCCAGAGCTTTTGTCAATAAAAAATACACCAGGCAAGGACTGAAAAGTTTTAATGTACGCTTATACTTTTTGTTTAAATGCGTCTACAAATTTTGTTACCCATAATCCACCACACAACTGTACTGAGAGAGGGTCTGCACTCCGACCTAGTCCAGCCAGGACCACGCAGAGGACCCTTAGGGAGCAAGTGTTCAAATTAAACTTAATGGGACACGTGTCAAGTTGTAACAATTTGTGTGTCATTTCTTTCCATTTGTAAAAAAAAGAATTATCATCAAGATAGAATGCTATGCTTTTAGGAACAATAATAATTGGTTTAGACACACAGCCAAGAAATACAGTAATGAGCATGTACATGTTTTAAAGTAAACCTTGTGCCCAAGTCTTGTCAAGTAAAGCACAGAAAATATGCTTTAATTACTGTGCAACAAGAGAAACTTTGGAATTCATGTAACAAATCTCAGATAAAAAAACAGAAATGTATGATTTTCTGTGCGCAGACTACCTTAGAAAAATAACTTTACTAAAACTGTCAGTGGCAACTGGTAACTGCTGAGACAATAATGGCTTTGTTAAGGAGTATGCAATGTACTATATAGAATAAAGATTTCAAGGGTCAGGAGTAAATACTGTACATAAAGTGCAGTGGTCAGAAGTACTTTCTATACAGCCCAGCATACTAAAGCACAACAGAATATATAGTGCAAAACTGTGTAATGCACAAAGTGCTGACTAAAGGAATGAACATCGCGCAGGGGTATGGGAGCACAGGAGTGGGGTGGGTACATAATTCACAGATTGCAGGGGTGAGGAGTGCTTAATGCACAAAGTGTAGTGTATAGGAGTGCCTAACACACAACATATCAGAGTCAGGAGTTCATAAGGCACAGAGCACATGGGTCAGGACTCAAGCAGTGTGTAATACAGACCACAGGGCACAGAAAACCTAACTCACAGTCCATATTATACAGTAGAGCCAGAACCTAAACCCCCCTCTCCATAGTAAAGACTATCCCTAACCTATTATCCCTACTAAAGCAAATCTTCTCCCCCCCAGTAGAGAATTCTACTCCCATTTGTAGAGACTCCCCCCAACACCCAGGCCCTGATTTATTAAAGTTCTCCAAGGATGGAGAAAATACACTTTCATCAGTGAAGCTGTGTGATCCAGCAAACCTGAAATGGACCTGGTCCAGAATTGAAAACATTTGCTTAAAAATGTTAGCAATGCCAGCCATATAATATGCACTAGGTTTATACTCGAGTCACTGTAGTTTTCCTGTTTTTTTTTCAGGTAAAAAAGGCTCCCTGGTATTCTGATTTATATTCAAGTAATTACAGTACATTATTTTCTGTCTTTCATATTTGTATAGATGTCATGTTCCAAAATAAAGAAAAACACACCCTTCACATTATACATACGCATACAACTGCTGGCTCAAATCTGTGGACAGCTATGAAAGTTTGTCATAGTACTAAGATTCACTGATTGATCATGAGCATCTTGTTTGTTATACCCCTGCTTCACGTTTTTTATGCTGGCTATGTGTTCAACTATATTTTTCTTTCAACTACTAAAAGATCTGCAAACCATGAAGTGTGTTTTTATATAACACAGTGTGATAAAGAGTCTAAAATATGCAAGCGTGACATGTACAAAACACCCCCTCTGATATGTAAGATAAAAAAAGCAAGGCTTGAATGAGTAAACTGAATGGGAAACAGAGGAAAATTAAGAACTGTCTGACAGTTGAAGTAAACAGATGAACAACAGGAGAATATTTCTGAAGACTTCTTATACAGTAAGCTGTCACACATTGTGCAGCAACTTTATAAATATGTTATATGTTTCCTTTATTTATTCAGTTTCACTCCCATGAAGTTCTGCCAGAATTTTCCTCCTCTCACCATACACAAATATATATATATATTTTTTTAATCTATATTAAGAGATCCTGTAACATAGAGTGGGGCAGCAACAGAAAAGGAAAGACATCGTTAAAAGAACTTCATTGTAGACATGAAAACCAGACAGGAAATACAATAATTGTTTAAACAAATGTGTACATGTGATCACCAGGAAAAAAAAAGAAAATCATTACCCACAGTCATGCTTTGGCAAACTTGAAAACCAACCCAGGACATTTCCCCTGCTATCCCATATAACAGTTTCTGTGTATGAAAGTTGCAGAAAGCTTTTTATGGCTCCTTATCTCAGGTCACAGCTCTCTAATAATCTCTGGATAGCAGCTGTGAAATTGCTGTGTAAAAATCAACTTTACTATTGCATTAGAAATTTATGTTTTATTGGTTTTATTGCTTTATGCATATTCATATTGTTAATTATTTGTTACATAATATTTAGGTTTATATATGTGGTGTTTGTGGGGTATCCTATGATATCAGGTTTCTTGAGCTCCTTTACTTAGGTCTAGCGGTACCACTTGTTATGGAAACAAATTGGTCCATTTCATAAACCTTGTTTTTCAGGTGTCTGGTGACATTTTTTGACACTACATGAAGCAGCCATAGGCAGTGTGCCGGCCTTTTTTTAGAATTGAATTGGAACAGCTTTTCATACCTTATACAGGAGTTTTCTAAACAGTTTCCAATAAAACAATCATCAAAAAAAAGTGGAAAAACATCTTTTTGCAAGGTTTTGCAGCCACTTGGACTCGCCTGAAAAAGCCTAGTGATTACTTCTCAGACGCCTAGGAGTTGCCAATAGGTGTCCAGGAATGGTATATTATTTGTTATTTATTTCTTACTGCTAATGTGAACTACGTCTAAGGCTAGGTACACACGTCCGATAATTCTTGTCCCATATGCGCCTCAGGGCTAGTAGTATCAGACGAGAGTCTGGCGTGTGTATTGAGCTCGTCCGACGTCGTTCATGGATCCATCCTTGTGTATCCACGAACGGTGAATGATCGTATACAAGTGAAGGGGAGAGAGCAGGGTGCCAGCGGGGTCTCTCACCCCCCCCCCCCCCACTCCACAGAACAGAACGGCGCTGTGTGTACAGTGCTTGTTCAGTCTTTTGTCGTTGGAATGGATTGTGAAAGGTCCTTTCAAATGACAATTATTGAACTTGTGTACGCAGCCTAAGTCATCTATTGTGGAAGGCATTTAAACAATCCTTATTTTACATTCAGTTTTCCAAACATGATTTCACCTCTTTGGATTCTTGCATAGCCTGGCTCATAATAGTTAAAGAAATTTGCAAATCAGTTGTAATTGAGGCCATAATACTATTCTGTAATTCTGTGTTTGATCAGTTAAAGGAGATCTTGTTAAAGCCTTTGGATCTGTTCTATTAAAGCTCTCCAAGGCTGGAGACAATACACTTCCATCAGTGAAGCTGGGTGATCCAGTCCTGGATCTGGTCCCGGATTGAAAAGCTTTACTAACAAATAGCAAATACATTTTGGGAAATTCATTCCAAGTTTGCTGGATCACCCAGATTCACTGACGAAAGTGTATCCTCTCAAGCCTTGGAGAGCTTTAGTAAATTAGGCCCATGGTTTTCTCTATTTCTGGTTAAACACCAGAGAGCAGAATGGCTGCAATCTCATCTTCTCTCCTATAAGAATACTACATGTCCCATGAATCCATTGTGTATTATACTGTAGATGTGAGTGTGTACATTTAGTCTCAGCTTTCTACAGCATAGTGGAGTGGCTACAAAAAAGACATTCTGAACCTAGCATTAGTTGTAGCTGCAGCAATTAAGTATATGCAGTTCTGTGTAAAGGATATCAGGTATTTAGGAGAAATTGGGATTGTCTCGGAAGAAAATCTGGCATGTGTACAGAGATTGTTTGATGTAATTTTTTGATCTGTCCTGGCAGATCCGTGAACGACAGAAGATAAACCACCACAATAGAAATGAATGGAAGGGAACCCAGGGGGGTGCCGCTCACTCGTTCTCCCCCCTCCCCTTTCCATAGAACAGAATGGCGCTGCATGTATTTCAGTTGTTTGTTGCATCCAACGACAATATTGAGCCTGTGAACGCAGCCTAATTCTAGTTTCTATTTGAGAGATTTGATCAGTATAATGATTAACATACAAATAATTCCTTGCATTTGACTACAACCATCAAATGTTCCATCCACTTGTTTAAAATTGATCTGTAATAATATGGTTTAATAGAATTGTTAACTAACTATTAACCTGAAAATGAAAAAATAAAAATGAAATGTCCTGCTTGATCAATTTCCGAACTACATTCTCTCTAAATAATAATTAAAATGATCAATAGAAAATAACTTTTAATATTTATTAATTGTGTAATACAAAAAAGAACATTGCATAGTGTATAGCTAACAAAAGAGTATTTCTATTAATGTTTACAAATTTACAAAACCCAGCCAGCAAAATACAGTCCAAGTTCTCTCGATAGAGTGAAACAATTCTAAAGTTGATCTAAATTTGATTTTTAGAAATTATAAATCTGTGGCTGATACTATATTGTGTTACTTTTGCATAAACTGGGTAAATGTCAAACCCAAACTAAAGCTATGTACACGCAGCTGGGCAGACAACTGAGGTTGCTTCTACTGTACATTGAAAAACTAGTTTGAAATTTAAGGACATTGTGTTCAGTTTATGTTACCATTAAAAATATACCAGTACTTCTGATCACATCTTTATATTTTAGATGTCCATCATGGTAGATGTGACCAGGCACAATTATATACACCCCTTTTACCATTGGCTGGAATTAGTATTTTTATTGGCTATCCTTGGAGTCCTCCCTGAAGCCAGGAATGTCACTGTAGTTAGAACCATCAGTTAAGACAAAACAGTCTCTGGAGACACCTCATGCATTGAACCAGTAGGAAACTTGGACAAAAGAAAAGGGTTAACTGGCATCTCAGACAATATTGCCTCCAGATAGACTGGCAATGGAAACTTTGTATTAACACCAATTTACAAAGCAGGAGTGGTGGTGCTGGGATGTATAATTTCAGAATAGACAAAATAGGGAATGTTTTAGGAGACTGGGCTTTGCAGGTAGAAAAGGTCTAAAGGCAGTTTTTAGACAGTTACAAGACCGACAGATTGATGCCAAGCTCTACCTCAAAAAGTTTCCAAACTCTGCAATAAAATCTGATCACTAATCAATAAAATTGTTGTTTTCTTCCTATTTCAATTCCATTTTAATTGGACTGAAGCTGTCAAATTCTTGGCTGACTTCGATTTCACATTCAACCGAATTCTGGTAGTTGAACAAACCCATGGGTGGTAGATTGCTTAGTTTCTGGCAACTGCTTGCATTTGAAAAGCTGGGTAACTAAGAACATATTAGGTACATGGTTGGATATATAAAGGAAAAAAAATTATCGAAAAGTAGTGGTATGGAAATAAAAGTACGAGGGATTGGGCATCTGGTATTGTTATTGCTAAGAGATGCCTGGCTGGAAATTTGGGGCACAGAAACATGGAAAAGGGAACCCAGGAATATACACTGCGGGTTTATTATAAGTGATACCTGACCATGTTTTCATTTAGTTTAAACATAACTGATTGATAAAATATTTGCTTCAATGCAATCTAATAAATATTCATAGAAATGCTACTCATCATCTTCCAGCAAACAGCTCAGATATAAGAAACTTGGGCATCAGTAAACTCATTAGTGCCTGTGCCATCAGATAAAGCAAGTTTAGTCCAGATTTTAATTAAGGGCTAAACGTCTAATGCAAAAATCCCCTTTACACATGTATGAACCCCACTGATATATGCCAACCAGAATTCACATGGCTAGTCATAATCATCTTTCTACTTAGTGACACGATCTGTAAAATATTCTATTGTTAACCCTAGAGCATACCAAGCAGAGGAGAAACAGGTGAACAGGCACCGTACAAGCTTTCGTTTAGATGATATCATTAGTAGATAATGATATAGGTATTTTGCTTATTCTCTTAAAGCCCAATTAAACTCAAAATTAAACATAGCAAATCCTATGAGCAATCAGGTTGATAGAAAAAGCAAACAGAAAAGACCTGACATTGGTAAAAGGATTGAAGGAAAATGGAGTGAAATTAAAAAATGAGGCAGGTAAAGGATTTTATTGCAGAAAGCACATCAACTGTCTATTCTACAAAGAAGGAATCTGCCTGGGTGCAGTTTTTTAGATATAGTTCCAATTTAAGCTTTCAGGAAAATATTTGTATGTATTAGTAATAGCTAAAATATCTCGACAGACTGTTGACCAACTCCTGTGCAGTTTAGAAATGTGCTCTGTTAATACTAACTGAGGATTATAGCAATTAAGGGAAACATTTTTAGCTGTGTTCATTTATTATTGAACTTTGCCTGGTGGGGCTAGAATAGCGTCCCCTTCTGTGCCATCCATGGATCCTGTGTTGCCAGGCTGTATCTAGAGCTGGCCCTTTTCTGTTATTTTGGTTTCATCCCATTGGTCCTATCCTTGATTTCTCCCTTTGACATATGTTTGCTCTCTCTGATTTGCATGAGACCTGTTATATTGCATTTTGAAAATGCACACTGTATATAATTTAAAAAATGTTTCAAAGTTTTTTTTTTGTTTTTTTTAAAGTGAACCTAAACTCACAGTTTTTACTGTATATAAAGTTAAAATCTTTTTTGAAAAAAAAAAAAAAGGAGAAGCACTTTCAATTTCTGTCTTGATCACCGGAGCGGAGCGCAGAGCCTCCCGACATTTTTTCTTTTTACAACCAGTGGCCATTTGGGACAGAAGGGTTGGGAGGGGAAGGAGTGAGGTGTGGGAAGACAATTATGAATGTACCTATTTGTTAACACTGAACACCTAATCACTAATCAATCCCTAATATTTAAAACCAACACCTAATCTTAAATCTTTAACAAAACCTACCATTTACCTCCTCCTAAAACCTAATAATAATCCCAGACCTTAATAAGTCTCAAAATGAGTCAATAGCTATGTGATTTGATTAGTTTTCTAAATCACTTCCGGCCTGATATGGATATCAGATTAGGCTACAGAAATATGCTGTGTTTTTCCATATTATGTGTGTCAAACCCATTTTTAATAGGTTTCTTATAAAGTAGAAAGAATCTCTTTGTTGTTGCTCGGGCTTCACACCCTCCAAGAATGCTGTGTATAGACATGGTGCTGGATAGGAAACATGGTGCAGGACACAATTTTGCTGCCAATTATCTAGGTAGTAACTTTTAGAAAAGAAACAGTTTGGGGTTTCAATGTTAGCAGTTCTATAACAGAAACCTACAATAGGAGAAATATGCTGTCATTGCTAACATCTCTTTCTTTTTTAGGCTGCTAGCACTTTCAGAGGAAGAATTCACTATTATTATTATTATTATTATTAATATTAATATTTAAATAGCGCAGACATATTACGCAGCACTTTACAAAGTCCATGGTCATGTTACACCATTATCCATTTTTCATTAAGATTCAAAACAATAGATTAAAGGTTACATTTTAGGGACTATTTTGTCAGTAATTAAACCATATACTTGCATGCACTTCTACAAGATTCCTGATTAATGAATTACTATTACCTTATGCATGTTTTACTTTGGGTTGGACCAGTTTTAGACATTTTGCTGAGGAGAACATTGAAGCACAAGCTTTTTGTCCAAAACTTAACTTAGATTTACACTCTTTTTTGGATATTTTGTTTAATTTAAAGCAAAACCTCATTCCCCCATCCTTCCTAGATATTCCCCAAAGTTAGCTACTCAATACGTTCATTATTTGTGCAGAGTTCTCATGAAGAAATTCTACTAGATAAACTTTCTGTGCCCCCCTCCTCTTGTCCAAATTACCAGCATTACAAAAGCTAGGAGAAGTGTGTGAGCTAAACCATCAAGAGGGCGAGATGCAAGGTTTAGGTCTGGGCTAACCAGCAAATGATCCAAGTACAAACTGAGTCTGACCCTCCACTTGTACCTGGCTCCTTTACTGGCTAGCACAGACTCAACACTTTCACCTGTTTCCCTTGTTGAATACCCCAGACCCTCCACTTGAACTGGCTAGCCTGCAAGAAAGCCAGATGCAAGTGGAGGGTCAGACTAGCAAGCAAGATGGCCAGTTGCAAGTGGACTGTCAGACTAGCTAGCAAGTGAGTCAGAGGCACATAAAGGGTTAGCTTTATTTGCCCCTGTCCCCCTTGTTGGTTAGCTATTCTCTCCATTTTCACCTGGTGGACAAAAAGTGTGCATGGCTACATATGGCTGAATTTTGGATGTGGTTTAACCTCCCTGGCGGTATGATTAATTTAGTATTTATAAATGTCAAATTGGTACATTTAAAAATACTTCTAATTTTAAATTTCCTGCCAGTCCCATCCCACAACGCACATCGCATGCCCACAAACACGTTGAATGCAACGTTCACACGTCGGGATGCAAGGCCAGGGGACACAGATGCCGGGCATCGCCATTGTGATGCAGATACCAGACGGGCATCACCAAGCGGACACAGATGCCGGGTATTGCTGGAGGACACCACAAGCTCATGAGGACCAGGTATGCCCTCAATTCCCCCCTGAGTGTTGCTCAGAGTTACCACTTTTTGTAATGAAATTTAACCCCAAGCCAAACTCAAGATTACCGCCAAGGGGGTTAAGGGAGTACAAATAAATAGTCTACCAGTGCAAACCTAAGTAACAGACACCAAGAAAGACCTTAGTGAAGTGACAAAGCCCCCTCCTTTCCCAAGATAGACTCCAGTAACAGACACCCAGTCTGGACCTTAGTGACACCTCCCGGCTCAGTGACAAACCCCCATCCCAGACTTTAGTAACAGAACACATTTAAAGACCTCATTGCAGACCCACATTGCAGACCACAGTGCAGACCCCCAGGCAGACCTCAGAATAGACTACTGCTGCATTTCTCAGCACATATTACCATTGCAGACCCTAGTATAGAGTGGTGAAACCAGCTTTCCAAAACTCCACACCAGGATATGGGGGCAGACTTTGGCTCAGGGCACCTGTTGGCTGTGGCAGTCCCCATACAATGTTGGGTGCGATCAGTCCCCATACAATGGTTAGGGCTGCATACCCAAGTCTGGGTTTTTTTAATTTCTGACTCTGTGTCTTCACCACCCAGTGTATTGTGACACATTGGTGAGTGGTGATCTCCCATTCTGACCAGCAGGGAGTGTGAGTGGGCTCTAATTTTTCCCCCTGAGGCAAGCAAATTGAAATTCTCGTAATCATAAGTGTTCTCAGTCCTTATGGTTGTCCAGGGGGAAAGGGTAGGCATTCCAATTGGGCTTGGGCTGGGTTTAGTCAATGGTGCTTAAGGGGTCTAGAATAGAATTGCTCCCCAATTTTCTTTGAAACAAATGCCACCTAAGGCAGAGATATTACTCCCCTTAAGTTCAGACTGACCCTGATTTTGAACATCAAATCATCACATGAACTTTTACATGCATTATAAAATATATAACTAATCAAAGATTCTAAATACATTGTATACAGCTTGCAACTTTAGGTATTTACAGTGGATATCGTAAAGGCAGATGAAAATTATAATTTTTAATATAATTTGGAAACTGGAAATATTAAAACAAACAATGTATTAGAATGTCAAAGCCAAACAATGGCTTTTAATCTTTTGTATTTTATATGGTGAAGAACTCAACATTGTGCAATGCACATTCAATCAATATCACTGTACTGGGAAATAGCTAATCACAGATGACCTCTTCAGTGTGATTTTGTGCCACATATATTGTTTAGTCTCCAATGTACACAGCACAAATTAATTTAATGTATGATAATTGGTAACTAATTGGCTTAACTTCTGAAAGCATCTTAACAGCATCAAGACCAAGTTTCTCAAATATCAGTGATTATCCGCTGCTTATTGCAGCTCTAAGAGGGAACAAATAATCAAAGTCTCCATCATTAAGGGTGTGTTAGTGTGACTGGATCAGGGCCAAAAGATGCTTACTATCAGCATTATTTAGTGTCAGTGATCAAAGACACTCAGTAAGTCCAAGGGAAGATGGAATTAGAAGTTAAGCATTTTAAGCACATGCCCAGGTTTTATGGAAACTGACAGGATAGTTCTCTGAGATGTTTTTGTTCCTTAGAGCAATCATTTATTACATGTTTCTGGATGGCACAAATGCCACTTCTGTTTTTAATATATCTTTAGTTAAAAAATGAACTCATATTCACCCAGATTAAATGCATAAGGAAAATGCAAAAGCGTTTGCCTTTGAAGGATTGGTGCCGCAAGAGACTGTGAGAAAACTGTCAGATGTGCTAATTCTGTGGTATGAAATCAGATCAAGGAATTAAACAGCACTGGATGTCAAAATGTCTGAACCATCTCACAGTATGTTCACTACCATACTAGCAAAAAAAAGTAATGATGGATAATAAAAGTGTCTGTATTATTTAAATGATTTAAATGTTACCACCTGGACAACATAACATCTATCAGAATGTTTTTGGTTTTAGAGTGTTTGTTTTAGCTTACGAATATAGTACATGTGATATTAAAAATGATCTTCTCATTACATGTTTCGGCAGTATAAGTGGCAAAACCGTGTAAGAAAAAAAAAACTCAAAGCAATGCTGTCATCTTAACATTTCAGCCACAGGCAACCATTTACTGTATGTCCGTTTAGAGTCACTTGTTTAGTAAAGCACCCCGCTTATCTTAAAAACCAGGCAATGCTGGAGGAAATGTGACAAATCCCCCTTCCTTCTTTTCTTAACTCTCTATTGACCAATATGGATGTCTGTCTCTAAGGAAGAGCAAGATTGCTCAGATTTGACTTTGACTATGTTTTTATTTGAATTTGACAATTTTGAGATTGATCTCAGATTGTGTTTAAGGCTATGACTATCAACTTTTTTTGTTATTGCAAAGCCACTGAACATAGAAGTGTCACCAAAATTCCTAAGATGCATGGGAAGAGGGGTTGTAGAGACCTGTGGGAACATTGTCATTATGAGTAGTGTGATTAACAATGTGTTTACTTCTGAAATACATCACTATATATACATGTGCTTCAAATTACATTAAATACACTTCACTAGATGTGTATAGAGAATTTGTTGTACCATTTACAAAAAAATCTATTTGTTCACCATATAGTAATTTTGGAATATAGTATTATCCTCTTCCCCTGAAGAAGAATATTTTTGCAAAATGCGTCAGGAACAAAGACTATCCTATATTTTTAACTAATAGGATTTACTACCAAAACAAGTGAGGGAGTGAGCAGGCTTTTGATAGCAATATTTGCCTGGAATTTATTAAGGCAAAGGTTAGGTCCTATTTCCAAACTTAGAATAACTATGCTATTACAAATTAAGAAATAGAAGTTATATATACAACCATAACCCAGTGTTATGCAATTTACAATGGAATACTATAACATCATTTCTGAGTCTCAACTCCTCACACGTTTCTCCCCTAGGGCTTCATCAGAGGATAGATGAGATATAGTACTATAGATGGGTTGTCACAAATATATAGAGATAAAAACATCTGCTGATGCCCGCTCCTAGGTCCCCCCAATTGAGTAATATTGTAAACAGAGGGTTTTTGATGGATGGATTGATGGATGGATGTATAAGGGAAATACTGGGAAGTTGGTAGTTAGGGTAATCTTACTGATGCCTGATGTGGGATATTCATCTAAACAGAGTGTTGAAAACTTGATCAGGTCAAAAAGAGATCAGGTAAGGTGTAGGATATAGATTCAACAGAGATGATGTAGATCACTGTTGATAATACAATGGTGGGTGTCTTTAGAGAGGTATTTAGGATGTTAGGTTATCTCATTGCCAAAAAGGTTCCACAGAAGCAGCTGTTTTAGAGCATTGAAATCCAATTGGATGGTGAGGATGAGTTAATATGTTCCAGGATGAGGTCTGTTAAGTAGAAGAGGTGACTCAGCGGGCGAGGCGCCAGGCGTCAGCCTGACATGGGATTTACTGTATACTTTATGGTTTATCAGCCAATGTATAGGAATTGCTTATTGTATGCTACCTGAAACAGTATTTATGGACATTTTGTAAATTATCTTTGATAAAATAATTTTTTTTCCTTGGTATAATTATATCACTTACTTGACCCTTTTTTTATAGGGGAAAAAAAATGACCTTTTTAGGGAGAGGGTTCAAAGCCAGCTGTGGCGATCAAGAAGTAATGGGAGCACAGAGCATACTGGGATACATACGTCATGAATCCCAGGAGGCTTCTGGCTGCCCCTTGTACACATGCCCGATCTCTGGCATGCACGGAAGGAGCTTTTTCTTCAATGGGATAAAAAAATGCTGCTCCCACGCATGTGCAGTTTTTTTTCCCCATCTACATAACCCAATCTTGTGCCTGTGCAGTGCGAGATCAGGTGATGTAGTAAGAAGACAAAAGAAGGGGAAAAAGATGGTGGTGTCCGGCACGTCCTCTGCGCCGGGAAGAAGGAGATTGCCAGGACGAGTCGGGACCCCATCCAGGAAAGGTAAATGTGCGTGAGTTTTTTTTCAGTTTACTTTCGCTTCAAAAAAAACAATTTTTAGAGGCTTTTTCATATTTCATACTCAAGATTTTTAACTTTATGTAGATCACATCACATACATTTATTATATGTTTTTCTTTATGTAAAACATGCTGCATGATGTCCTAAATCTAATATGTTTAGTCTAATCCTGTAAAAACAATGGTTTACTTTAAATATTACTTCCATTTTCTACAAATTCTATGCACTGCCAAGACATCATTAGCTAAACATCCCACTGCTGTCCAATCAACCTGTCTTTTGCTACTTTGCCGTCTGCTGCAGAAGAAAACGAATGTTATTAAATGTGTCTTTACCCAAGATTGGCTGGTATTTGGTTACTATGCCAGCTGTCTAAGAGGTGCTTAGGTCTGCTTGATGCTGACCTAGCTCATTGTCTGGGTAGAGCCCAAATCTCAACATGCTGCACTAAACATACTGTCGGGAGCTGGCACCAGATGTTACTCCTTTGTACAGGTACTTAAAAGAATTAGGGAACCCTAACTGCAAGCTTTTTCTGCTTCTTAAAATAATTCTTTTACAGAAAGAAAACATGGGGACATTTGTCTTTATAATAAAGGAAACTCACAATTATTTATATACACTACATATTTACATTTATTTATATATACTGTATATTATATAACAACTACATTCTCCTTTACCTGTAACTTGATGCATGTAACCGATCAAGAAACCAGGTAAGTAATAAAAGCAAAATATAGTCAAAGATAACTTACCCTAAATATAATTTTTTTTAGATGGTACAATTTCTTCTTTCTGCATCCTTTTGCCTCAACTCATTACCACTATACCAGAGTCTGAACTGAAATCTGCATCTGCATGTTTGCTCTTCTAGTTGGACAACTAACAAAATACATACAATAAAGTGGCTGCGTTTTCTCTTTCTGCCTCCTCTTCCCGGTAATTTTCTTTTTTGAGCTGCAGAGAGTAATTGTGTGGCATGCATAAAGTTTTTCAATAGTCCTGGATGGAGAAGCAGAGTGTTGGCACTATATTCTGAGAATAAAACAGTTGCAAGGGCTTAGGTGAGATGCTGTTGGGTGTTCCAAAGGAAGGGGAAAGTTTGATTGACACTGACTGAAGTTTTTGGTTGTAACTGAATAGATACAGTGACTTCAAAAGGGTTGATAGAACACAAATTCCTATGCCACCCCTTGTGGAGGTGGTACCTGAGGCCAGTCCAGCTGTGACAAGAATAAGTATTAGTATTCCTACTTTATCACTAGTACCTCAGAACTTTACTTTGAGTATTTTATAATGTGTGACTGACCTTGAACATTCATTTCTACGTAGTTCAAAGTGTTTCCATTAATTTTTCTTTATGGTCCATTCAGCAGTCTTCAGAAAAAGACACAAGAGTTGCGAGAGTTTGATTTTTTTAGTACAAAGTCTTGGGATATTCATTAAATCTAATAGGATCATATAACACATGGCAAGACTTAAAATAATTAAGCACATGTCCATTTAATTATCTTCTACAATGATCAGCTTAGTATCAGGCTCCATCGAGCCTCCTTAATGAGTGCTTAAATTTGTTTCCATTATGGCACACAGATTTTTTTGCAGCAAGTTGTGCAATAGTGTAATTTCTTCTCTTTGTTAGGGAAAAGGGAAAGAAATTAGTTTAGCACTTGTGGTCCTTCACTTAGACAAATTACAAGATCATTAAAAGAATCATTGCAACCCCATACCAGCAAGCTGCATTTGTGGGATTTTACTTTCAGGTTTAACATGTCAAACCTGACAGTACAATCCACCAAATGCAGCTTTCTGGTATGGGGTGGCAATGATGCTGCACTGCTCCTAAATTCAATATCAAACTATGCAGGTGGGTTGAAAGAAGACTAAGATGTTGTGTAGGATAAAGTGCTGATAGACATTTAAGTATTAAATACAAATTGTACTGCAGAACATTTTTTATATGGGATGTAATAATTCTACTTTACCAAATATGTAGTCATTAGCACCTGAATAAACTATTTTTATATAAACCATTAATGACCTTTAGCTATGCACTCTTCCTTATATGTAAATCCAAGCTAAAAAACCCTGCACGTGAATCATATTTGGCATGATTATTTTATAAATACAAATACACAGGCACGAACATCTAACAAATATTCTACATTTAAAAATCTTTCCATAACTAGATAAGCTTGCTGTAATGAAAAACATGTGCCTTATTACCCCAAAAATTAAAAAACAAAACAATAAAAAGAAAAACAAAAGTTTGCATTTTGAAGCATTGTTTATCATCGATATGTATTTGTTCCACTTTACCGTAATTCATTAGCATGGGCTGATGACCATCAGGTCATAAGAATCCCAGGCTATTTGAGTAATTTGTACTAACCCAACAATGTCTGTATTACAGATAACATTGATTTTCTTTGTCTTTCATGCAGGGATAACGTTCACACTGATCAATGTTTCAATTACTCCAGTGATAGAGATATATGTCCTTGTACAAGCAGATGAGAGGATTAGAGTGAATAAAATATATTTTTAACAAAGTCAAGAAGATAATGCTTGACTCTACAAAATTTCTGTTTGATGAGAAGAATGTCACAGAAATTAGAAATTTGTGTTTGGCAATATTTACCGGGAGTGCAGAAATGAGATCACTGATGCACAGATGTAACACTTTCCCAGATGTGTTTCTGTAATGGGCCATCTTTTATATCTCCTCACTAGTGACATAATGCAGCCATGGTTGATAAACACTGCTGGGGAAAATAAGTAGAAGACCAAACCAATAAATAATAACTGCATCTGTAGCTATACACCTAATTTGTGCATCTGTAGACAAGGTAAATATCAGGATGTCCACTGAGAAATGATTTAAACTCTTTATAGCTTTGTGCAGTGTGGAAAACAGAAAATAAATGGCTGCAATTATTTATAGCATCTACTTAATAAATTGAGCATATTTTATCAATGCTGCATGCAGTATGGAAGGTATTACATTTGAAGAAGAAGGATACAGTTTAACAAACATTAAATGGCAACATATTCCATGGGAGATTGCATCTATCAATACAGAATCACAAACTTTATTTCATTACAAGAGTTGTATCACCCAACTGTAATAAAAAAAGATTGCTTTATATTCAATAAGAGAAAGTGAGCAATGACTGTATAAAAACCAAAGTCTGCCATGCATAATCAACTAATGCATAACCAACTGCTATCCAAATATAAGTTAATTCCTGCCCTTTCTGGAATACCTGTGATATTCAGTGTGCTAGACAACCTCCTGCTGAATGTTATCTTTGATGGGAAGTCACTTTTTGTTGTAGTAATTTTGATTGAGTATACTGTGCACCCCCCTTGGAAATACCTTCCTAAGTATGAACATAGCTATGTGTGATTAGGAAACACTGCTAGTCTCACCATGAATATTGCAAAGACTCTGATGCCTGCTGCCATGTTTCCACCAAAAGCAGGCTTACCAGGCAGTATGGACAATTTACTGTAGCTTGGGGAAAGTGGGAACCTGCACAACGCCCTCAGGTGCTCCAGAGCAAGCAACCATATAGTGAGGCACCAAAAGAACCAGACATGTCAAAATAATGAACAAACCAGGGGTAGTGAAAGAAGGCAATTAGGATCAAGATGAAGTGAGGAACACACAGGTCATGGGGCACAATGAAAGCTAAAACATGTAGAAACAAAGGTAGTTCAGTGTTTAAGATGTTTTGGAGTCACAGCAGGCTGTAGGTAGAAACTTTCAAGATGCTTGGAAACACTCGGAAAAGCGGGAAAGGGCAGCAAGGGCAAAATTTAGGAGTCACTGAAGGCTCCTGGGTCATTGAAGTCTCATGTATTACAAGAAAACTAAAAATGCTGCAGACAATTAGCAACACTGAGTCGAATTTTTCTAAGTTTTCCAAAGCTGGAAAAGATAGACTAGCATGGGACAAGCTGGGTAATCAAGCAAACATGGAATGGATTTGGTCCAGTATTGAAAACATTTGCCAAGTAATAGCAAATTAGTTTAGTAAATCTATTCAAGGTTTGCTGAATTACCCAGGTTCTCCGACGATAGTCTATCTTCTTCAGTTTTTGAGAGCTCTAATAAATCAGGCACACTGGGAGTAGTAGGAAATGTCAAGCTCCTCCAGATTTGTTGTAGCTCTGTGACTCCTGGTGAAACCCAGAGACATTGTAAATGTGACACCTGCTATGGTAAAAAGTTGTAGCACTACTCACTTCACTTCACAAGTTCGGTTGGGCAGTGCGATCTAGCACTGGTCCCAGAGATGAAGAATGACTGAATGCTACAGTGCAAGGGGGGAAGGGGTATCACAGAAGGAAGTACAGCAGTAGGTAAACCCCCTGGTCCACTAACACAAAGAATCCGGGTATTATTGTGTACACTGACATGAATGCTGAAAGTTATTATTTTGCCCACTTACACTAATGCTATTGTTTTGTTTCCACTGAGGGCTTCTCATTGCATGTTTATGCTGGGGTTTTTTACTGCCGTCACTAACAGCATTCCTGGCAGGTATTAGTGCAGTCATTGCAAGCAATGCTTGCTGTTGTTATTCTGTCCACATATAGTAATGCTGGGACTTTTAATTTAATTTTATCCACAGAGAGCAATGGTGGAGGACATTATTGCAGCCAATGACACTAATGATGGTATTTTTATTGAATCCGCTAACAATGATGGGGCTTACTTTACTTTTTCTTGAATTTCCCCCATGGGCCTATTTTGTAAAAAACGTAGCAACACAAAAGTAGAAAGGCAATACACCACTAGCTAAACACACACAAGTTACATCAACTTTATTTACTATGTCCAATTTTTAACCCTGTTTACAACTTTTCCGCCAATTGCACACTGCATTTCACACTGACACTGCATTTCACAAATACCAATCTAGTGGACAACATGCCTTGACTCTTCCTACATTAGAGATTTGCAAATATAAGTGGAAGCCGAGAGTGTGGCAAAGATTTTTTTTTACCTGGGGTAGGTTTCTCCTCTGACCCCATGGTAGCTTCACACCTGTAAAAGGACCAGTAATTTGTCTCTAAATTTGGAGAAACAATTTAAGATTTGAGAGTGAGGTTAAGATATTTTTGGCTACAAAAAACGTAACTTCAAATTGTGGTATTGTGAGAAAGAAAAGCTTTTGATTAAAATGCGTAATCTAGATTCATGGTGTTCAAAGAAAATGAATGTGCAACAAAATACCAAATTACCTTCTTTCACTTGTATGCGCACCTGGCCTGAGAATTAGCTTTTAGAGCTGACAAATTAACAGTCATTTTGTTTGTCTTATAGCTGAGGTGTTGGCAATGGTAACAGTGTTTCTTCATCAAATGAATGCTTGTAATCAGCTGAATCATCCTTGACAATGCACATGCAAAGGAATAATAAGCACGTCTCATGGCGTTCTGAAGTATGTTGTAAACTTAATTATTTTGTATATTCTTTTGTTTGTTTAATCAATCAGTCCTATGGTTTGAACACCTTCTACACAATAAATCATCCCATGCCACAAAACAGAGGAGACAACATTATTGACAGATGCCACGAACATTGGCTTCATGATTGTATTCTCCAAGGAAAGCCAGCTTCAACCAAAATGTTTTTTTTTTTTTTTGTGTGTGATTGAGTGTGAAGGATCAAATTGACTGCTTTGAGCAACAAACGGAACAGTTTCATAACAAAATTTTATTATGAACCAGGTGATAACATAAATGTGGATGTAAATCTATATCTGTAGCTATATGTGAACCAAAGTGCATAGAACAAAGAGGAAGGGGGGGAGGGGGGGGGTGTAAGCTCCCTCTCTTAAAAGCAGGACTTTTTTTGGTGGCAAGTCCTGCTTTGAGGAGTTTAAAGACCCCCACTCTTTGTTCTATGCACCAGAATATTTCAAGGACTGGAATTCTGTGCATCTATCAGAACTAATACATCTTTCTACTATTCTACTACCCTAACCCTAATAGTAACCCAGACCTAAATCTCAGCATAGTATTGTCACATTAATCATGCTGCTAGTGAGACATGTATTTTTCCCCGTCATTCAAAGACAGCAAATAGCCTGGGAAATGTATTTATGGTAAAACTATATACCTTCTTTACACTGTTCTCTTCAATTTTGGTTTCAATGAAAAAATAATCCCATGCTGTTTTATTTTTACTTGGGGTACATTTTCACAATGTACTCAACCACCCAGTCAATTTTGGTGGCCATGCCATGTATAGGGGTTTTAACTTAAAGTCAATGAAAGGTCAATAATTAAAATAAATAAATAATAAATAAATAATAAATAGGGAATATTAGCCAGATTTTCCTCTCTTAAAGATTGAAGTGAATTATGGTAGGAAACTTTGCAAAAACTCTCTGTCCATCCCTGGTGTTTTTCCTATCTGTACTATAACATAACATGTAACTATAATATAACATTAAAAAAACTCCAATTAATGGAGTTAACATAAAGTGCCTGCATTTGATTTGCCTGTAGGTATTCCACTGGCTGTGCAAGCTAGCAGTGCTGTGTAAATCTCAAGTCGTCATGAACAGAAATAAAAATTCTTTGACAAATAAACAACAATATATAACCTTCAGATTTAAAAATAGCTCACACAAATCCTTTGAGACAGTTCATAGCAGCAGGGGGTATGCTATGTTGTTCTTGTATGCTTCCCTGTGATCCTGCGCCCCATCAGATGTCATAAAGGGTGATAAGGGCAGGAAGCAGTGCTATTTTTAAACAAGGTTTGGCATCAATGGGCTAGTAAAGATGTTATACTGCAGCCAACAAAACACATATTAAGATCATATAGAGTGTTTTACTGCAAATATGAAGGATTTTTGTACAAATTGTTTTTACACACAGAGCTTTAGGAATCCTTTACATAAACCTATACTAAGATAATAAGGAGGCTGCTATTTTTGACCTTTCCTGAAAATATATATTTTAGTGTACACAAAAAAAAATTTGATTCCAATTTATTTTTTGTATCAAAATAAAGATGGGGTTGTTACATGTAAATAGATATCAAATATTTCTTAAAAACGTGTGTGTGCTCTTGAAACAATAAGAAACTATCAATCCGTCTATTGGTGTTTCTTTAATGAAGAGCTCTGGTCCTAGAATGATTGATCCAAAAATGCTATATGTAATGGTACCCAATAAATCTTTTTTCCGAACCTTGCATATTTACAAACATATTTGTTTTTATGTGAGAGTTTCACTTATTTTATCACACTTTAATTTTGAAACTCTTTTACATAGTTAGGTTGAAAAACAACATAAGTCCATCAAGTACAACCATCAGGGAAATATATTCCAGATAAAACTATTGACATAGTTGATCCAGAGGAAGGCTAGAAACCATTGGTACAATTTGCTCCAACAGGGGAAAAAAATTCCTTTCTGATCCCGTGAGGCAATCCGATTTCCCTGGATCAACAGTCGTTGTTTTTCTTTACTTTAAAGCTTTATTACCCACTTATATTCTGTGCTTCTAGAAAAGCATCCAGCCTTTTCTTAAAGCAATCTATAGTAGTTGCTGAAATGACCTCCTGAGGCAGCCAATTCCACAATTTCACAGACCTTACGGTGAAAAATCCCTTCCTTATCCGGAGATTAAATTTCTTTTCTTTCAGACGCAACGAGTGCCTTCTTGTCCTTTATAATGCACTTAAAGTGATTAATTAGGAAGAGAGTTCTCTTTTTGGACCATTTATATATTTATACAAAGTGATCATATCCCCCCTTAATCTCCCCGGCAGTATTCCCGAGTGTGGCTCGTGGTGGACTTTCCATACCAAAAGCAGTAGTCCCGAGTGTGGAATTTTCAGGGAGGTTAAAAGTCCTTGTTTCAATCTTCCAGCAGCGTCCTCCAGCAGTGCCGGCGACATCCTCCAGCAGTGCCGGCAACGTCCTCAAGCGATGTCCGCAGCGTCGACCAGCGATGTCCAGCATCTTCTTTCCCTGCCGATTCCAGACAGGCACCTGTGCAAGCTGGGGATTCACGGCCGGCATCTGAGTCCGCAGCCTGTGAACGTTGGGGATGCGGGGCCAGGGGATGCAGATGCCGGACAGGCATCTGCTTGCGAGTGTGTGCCTGGAGGGCAGGACCATCATGCAAGTAGGTGGGATCGGGCATAGGTTAATTCCTCCATTTCTTTTATTAGGTTATTTTTTTTTTAGTATGGTAGGGTCATGGGCCATACTATGCCACACAAAGTATAATCTGTTAACTAAATAGAACAATAAATGCTCAAGATAAATATGAATAATTAAAAATCTGTTTCACAGCTCTATGGTCCCCAAGTAGTATTATTAAGACTTTTATTCCTTTTCTGAACATGATAAATTTTGTGTTTATAACAGAAGCATAAAGAGAACTAAACATACCACCTAAAAGTAGGGTACAAGAGCAAAAGGGAAAAAGATGAAGAGAAGAAAACAGGGAGGCAGGATGATGGGGGGAGATGAAAACTGAAGAAAAAGCAGAGAGTCTAACAGCTCCAACGCCAACTGAATTCTATACATAGTTTAGTAATTGTACCTTAGACTGGGTACAGGTGGAACATTCTGATGAGTCCAGGAATTCATCTCCCTAAAATATATCCTGCAAAATGTATCCCTGGTATTTTTAACACTGAAAAAAATTTGAACACCCCTCTGTTTGTGGGGAATCACTAAAAGCAAAGGTCACTTTTTATCCTTCACTAAGGAAAAAGAAAGCTGTCCAAAGCAGAAGGAGCAAGAGATAATAAGGGAGAAGAGAGCAAGGGGAAAAAATATTATAGAGAAAGGGAGAAGAGAAGATATCACTAGAACTCTGAGTGGAAGTAGAAAGAGTATGAAATCTCCTTTGCACACTTATTAATGAAGGCAAAAGGCAACAAAAGAAGAGTAGAGAAACATGAAAGACAGGCAGGAGCCCGCATTTCAGAGGAAAAACAAATAACATTGACGTATTTTCAGAGCATATATACATGTGTAAAAAGAAAACACAGTGACTAGCAAATAAATTATTCTGTTGGATAAATCCTAAGTAAAATAACAATTTTCACAAAATCAAAGTGAGAACTGGTGGGTCTAAACAGAAGGAAAAAGCAACAATAGTGAATAAAAAAAAGACAGCTTAACCAGCAAAGTTCCCAGAAAAAGAAGGAGTACAAATTACTATGTTTAGCCTTCACTGACTGTTGCAATAAAATGGAAAGGTAGCCATAGCATGCTGTGTGACATTGTAGATATGGACAGGTTTACCATGGAAGAACTTGTTTGACATACCATTTGGTATGTGCCTGTATCCCTAGGGTCCATAATATTACCTTTCTTGTAGATTCACATTTAGGTTGTCAGTTCGACATTACTTGTAGAAGGGTCTAGAGAATATAAAAAAAGTTACATGCATCTTTTTCCTTTTGTTCATCATGTCTAAAACAATCAATGGAGCAAACAGAAAGATATCAAGGGCACAGGTAAGAATCCCTGTGCGCTTGCATTCTTGCAAGCAACGTTATAAATAATGCTCATAAACGTCCCGCCTACCAGCCCCATGGTCCTGCCCTGCTGCCCAAGGCTCGCGAGCAGATGTCTGGCTGGCATTTGCTTCCCCTGGCCTTGCATCTCCAACATTCACATTCCAGAGGCCCAGATGCCGGTCAGCATCTGTGTAGCCTGGCGTTGCCCGGAGGACGTCATGAGCATCGCTGTAGGATGGCGCGGGCACCGCTGGAGGACGCCACTGGAACGTGGGAACCAGGAAGGATTTTTGGCACTGAAAAATAACCCCAAGCCACACTCGGGAATACCGCCAGGGAGGTTAATGTCAAAGTGCTCATCCTTTGGGTTGTTTAAAAACTAACAAAGATGAAAGTGACAGATGAACATGGATCCTTAAACTCAGAGGGATTACCTGTTTAGTCATATTGGATTAGGTTGCCCATTCCATATTCTTTTTGTGCCCCAGATAGCCTCATTGATACTAAATCATTGTTTTCAGAAGTGAAGTTCTATGATGTCCTTTTTTTAAAGTCCATCAGCAAGGAATTATAAATTCTCTACCACCCCTGCAGAGAAGAACCTGTACAATTGTACAAAACTGAACATAATATTGGAATTCAGCTACAAGTCCCGAAAAAATTGGGAATGTATTTTTAATTAGACTAAACAAAAAAATCAACAGTTCAATGTTCCAAAAAGCCTTTGAGGCCTATTTATAGATATTTTTACCAAATACTTTACTTTTACCCTAAATTCACACTTGATTCAATAAAGAAAAAAATACTGTATGAATCATGAGTAAAAACTGATTCATACATTTTCTAATTAAACCCAGGTTTGTAAATTTTGAGTGAATCTTGGGTAAAAGCATTTATAAATAGCCCGTATGAGTTGGAATCTGACTTGTTTACAAATAGCAGAGAGGTAAAATCGGGCATTAATGATACATCATTTATTTTGCTGGAGTCAAGTTCACAATTTGAAAACCAGTTTTTATGCTGATGTCTGACACAGAAGCAAGAAGAAACAAATACTAGCTGTGTTCTGCCAACAGTACACCTGCCCTTTCAACAAGCTGTCTCTAAGGAAGACCATTGATTTCTAGTTATTATGAACGTGAAATTATTGAATGACAGATAATAGAGTGCTGGGTACAAGTATTTTCCCAAATGAGTTATTTAGCCGGAGTTGTCATAGCAACAATGATGCTTGAAAGAGACGGTAACACACAAAAAACTGTTTACAAAATATTTAGCTGCGGTACTACTCTTCTATTTTTTCATGTGTTCAAGCAGACAGAAGGTAAATGTCATTCATCCATTCGAAGCAACTGAATCCAAGACCTCGGTGTCAATAGGTTGCTCAAGTATTAAGCAGCCTGTATGTAATCCTGTCTTTTCTCGGCAGGTTATATATATTAATCGGAACAATGTTTGCTGCATCAAATAAACAAAGAGATGTGACAGCCAGGGTCCAGGGGGGAAACCGAGTTCCACATCATGCACACAACTCATTAAACAAAAAAATGAGCTGCTCTTACAAATCAACGGCTGTCTGCTCAGTTAAAAGGTTAGCTCATTGTCAGTAAATGATTGAGTTTAAAGTTTATTTAATGACACATTCTGCTGTGGCCTTAAGTGTGTGTGTAGTTCTAGAACAATTCTGTTTCTAAAATGAATTTCCCTTGCACCTGTGCTTTTGAATCTTGTCTTTGTATCTTAATATATAAGCTATTTAATGTAACACTACCTTACATTTGTTTGAAGGAGCAATTTCAGGCAGCAAGAGAAATCAGTCAGTTAGTTTTTATGTTATCCTGGAAACACTCTGCTCAAGTCAGGATATCTCAGTTGTCCTTATCCTAAGTTTTATATACGAGTATTCCACTATTGCCAGCTATCACAGATCATCTCCAGGTGTAGAGGCTGCACCTATGTCCTATGGTCTTATCTCTGGTGAATACATAACCAACAGACTTATTTAAGGGAAGAAGTGGAAGAAGTAATAAAGATCTGTACAGTACCCACTAGTATCAACTAGTCAACCTAGCAAATTTTGGATGTTTTGGTGGGATTCTGCACTCTGCAATGTTATTTGCATTGTTTTTTGAATAAATCCACAGTGCATAGAGAAAATTGTTGAAAAATGTTTCCCAGTTAATTTCTATTTGCCTTTTCTGTGCTCTTTTATGATTTACTTAGAATTTGTTACTGGTCCGTAACTTACTCAGACTTGATGGCTTAGCTCCACCAACTGCCAGTGATACTTAATCAGAGAGGGCATAGAAAAAAAAAAACTTTTCTGTGTAATAAAGATAACAGCAGGCATGCCAACACCCCACATGTCTATTATCATCTTTATGATCAAAAAAATGTTTAATCTGCTCTTGCTATAATCTGGTTTAAATTTGCTACTGACAATTGATGTTTTGGAAAATAGATGTGAAAAAATGTTACAAATAGTACACATTTTAAATATATAAAATACAAAATAAAAAGTGCTGTTGGATTTTACAGCAATGTATATTTAAAACATTTACACATTGCATTGATTAAATATAGCCAACAAAAATGTTCCTGACAACAAATTTATGCAAGGCTGAATTTTTCATTTCCCCAAACTGATAAGCTATGTCACTGGTAAGCTTTATTTCCCTAAAATACCTTACAACTGCTATATTTTTCCAACTAAAACATGTAACATATGTTGTATATTTCTACATAAAAATCCAATTTTCTATTCTTAAATACTCCACCGTCTGTCCAAATATGACCTTGTTATAAGCTCTGAGGTGAGCAATTCACTTACTAGATGTGTTTTAAATAATGAACGTTTTGCAGCAGTATCCAGCATTTTGTGGAATTGTGTGCTGATGCCTTCCAGCCAATATAAAGCCTATTATGGTTGCTTTGGTAATTATCCTTGTATCTTCTATTTAAGGCCGAGCATCTCCAGGCTAGCCAAAGGCATTTCAGTATAATTTGCTACAGGAACATTTCCCAAAAAGTCAAAATCCAAGATTCATATGCACACATCATCTTTCACTTGTCTGATGGCAAAGTGTTGAACACTAAAATAGGAATACTGCAACACACTCTGAAGGTCAACATTGTCATTGTCAATCAAGAAGACAAATTCATGCTCCATAATGAGGAATAGACTATAAATGATGGACACTACATAAGGCTTTCCCAACCAGGTATACGTGGGGTTATTTAAACTATGACATAATATTCTCCAATCTACAATGACCACCAATGCATGAAGGCAATTTTCCAATGACATTCAATAAAAAGGGTAATGTCTACTATGATCACTAATCTAAAGAAACTTTCTTCACTGACCACCACTGTGGAATTTTTCCATTGGCCAAAAATGTAAGGGGACACTTTGTGTCTGCCTTCCAGTCATTATTACACAGGTCAACATGTCATTTTCATCAGATATATTTTTGTGTGGGCTTTGTAGTATTTTTGATGTGGATTTCAAACCTGTGTTCATTTTATCTCTAGCACGTCTAGTTTTTGTGATGCAGCTAAATATATATTGTGTGAAATTCGTTATAAATAGCCTTAACATATTACAACATTTAACAACAGTTTTCTTTTCTTAGGGTTTTTAGAGACCGCACTAACTGCGATTGATTTTTTATTTTGTCATCATGCCTAGATATTGCCTTATTGATCCAGATGGTTTCCGTTACGTGTGTGGTTCATTCACGCCAAATTACCACAGAACTTAAAAACATATCCAAATTATATTGCGGCTGGCCACTTATTGACCAGGATAAATCTTGGCTTCCACATGTCATCTGTACCAGTTGTTCCAACGGACTGCTTGACTGGCTAAATCATCGTAAAGCAGCAAAGCCATTTGCAACACGAATGGTGTGGAGAGAACTGCGAGACCATCTAATCGACTGCTATTTTTGCTGCGTCAACAAAAGTGGATTCTCAGGTAAAACTAAACACAAAATAGTATATACCAGCCTCGATTCTGCAATTATGCTTATTCCCCATGATGATTCATTGCCAGTTTCAGTACCGCCACATGATGGACTTGCTTCTGTAGAAGGTGATGAGGAATGCGCTGAAGTTGCAGCCAGTTACAACCCTGAATCATCTGATATAAACCTGTACCACTTCCTCAGGAATTTGGTGTGATGTTGGTCCTCCCCGTATGTGGCCTCCAACATATCTCTATTAAATATGGTTGTGAGGGCTGCCTTCACCATCTCTAGCCTAGGGGGATAAATCCATTGGTTCATGATAGCTCTCTGCACCTCCAGGAGGCATAATCTGGCCCATTTCCTCTTCCCCCTCCCAGAAACTTGGTCTGCAAGGTCGGTCTAGTCGCCAAACAAGCACAAGACTGGATTTAGAGGAACGGTGAAATCTTCACAGTTTGAATTAAACTTCCTAACGATCTTATATGATGTTATCCCAATGTCTTGCTAACACTTCTGAGAATGTTATTGCTGTCTTGACTTCTGGAGGCAGAACCCTGATCACCTCCTATTTTAATACTAGATATTGTACATCTGTTCTTTCATTAAAGTGTAACTAAAAGGTAAACTTAAGGAAGCAGCACAAACCATGTCAATGCATTAGTTCATTAAACAAATCAGGACATCCTGCATTTTAGATAATAGATGCACTTTGAAAAACTAACAGATGTTATACTGCTTGTGGAAATGCAAAAAGGTTGTGCCTAACACGTTGAAATATTAAGGTGTTTCATTATTGCTAAAGCCAGGAATAAAAATGATAAAGTATTTTATAGCAGTACCATGTGATAATCACTAAAACCTGCCTGCAAAGTATAGCACCAAAGCCATGAAGAATATATCAGTTAAAACAATGACAGCATTGGATTAAATATGTTAAGTTTAGAAATCTAAGCTTCCTTACTCCATTGCCATTGATCAATATTTATCTGCATTTAGAGCACCTGCTACAACAAAAGGAAATATAATTCTTTTCAGTATTTAGAACTATATGAAAACAAATAGAACATTACCCTGAAAATCACAGCTAATTGAAGTGATAGATTCAATTATCGTCACTGTGTAACATCTAATTGCACACATTTTCCACCTGTTTTACTTAGCTTTCCAAGGGTAAAATCAAAAGTTTAACAAGTATCTGATACTTTTCCCTGTAACCCTTTACTGTGCACAGCCTGTGAATTACCTTACAAGTTTGCACATTACTAGGTTTTTAAATGAAAGAAAGGCCATGAGTTTTTCTCTTTTGGTTTGTTTTGTAAGAGTCTTTAAATGCAATGTGTCTTTTGTGTTCACCTCCCAAAAAATCTAGATACAGTAGATTGGCTCATATTGCACCTGTTCTTCACCCATCATTGTCAATAAGACCTGCTTTCATTTTGATATGTAACTACATATCTCATTTGTGCTTTACTAAGTCCAAGACACAGTCTTATAACAACATAAAGTACAAGGAATATTGTATTTAAACATAGTATCTATTATGGAGAATACAGGAGCACAATGTTTTTAGTTGTTCAGCAGCACTGAATCTCAAATCAATGTAAACATCATATTCCTGTTATTGAGTTTGATTATTCCAGCTTTATAGAGACATTTAATTTAGGTTCATATTCCATTCATGCCAAACTAGCATGAATTTATTAGCTTTTTTGGTCCATTTCATGCATGCAACCTGACCAAATAATTTACATCTCATAAACACAAGATTGAATATTTTATTGCTTATACATACATGTAATATTACACCATCCAATCTTCCTATACAACATATCTGTAAGCCCTTGTATATTGGTGATTAAAATGCATGCTTTGTATGTCTCTGCATGCTTCTTATAAAATAACATCCCAATCCACCAGGTAAATCAACTGGACAATTTTTATTCCTGGAATTCCCATCTTCCTATTCCATTTTAAGGTTACCAAAGCTTTATTTTAGTTTTATGTTTGCTCTTTTAGCCTTCATTCAAACCATTTTATGTCTGGGATACCTTGTAACTAGGACAGCAAAGGACCAGAAATTTTCCTACGGGAACAAATACAGGAATAACAACCTGAATGAATAACAACCAGCTCTTCCCATTGAAAGGATATTGTCGGTGCACTTGTAGGGACATTTCTCTTTACTCTCAAGTAGGAACATGTACCATAACAGAGAGTAAAGAAGCTTCTTCGAAAGGTGCACACAGGCAGCAAATAAAACTTTACAAAAGACCTAACCTTTCTAACTCTACCATAACTAAAAAGCACACTACCAAAGCTAAAAGCCAAAAAGTGTTTTAACTAATCTTAGCCTTTCTACGTTTCTAATAATGTACATCCATCCTCTACGCAATGGTTTATTTGGCATCAGAAACTTCACATGTTCAATTGATCCTCTTAATGGATGTCTTTGTAGAGGAACTTCAGGAAATTAGGTAACTACTATATTGATGCTTTACTGGCAATAAGATTGTCAATTTTGTCAGGCAAGCAAAAACACTTTTTCCTGGTTCAGCAATGCAGCTTTTAATATCATCTTTCAGCATCGACATTGAAGATCACATGTACCCAATTAGAAGGAACACAGGAAGCTGTAACACTTAACAAAACAACTTTACCTGTTGGGCTTTAGTTTCACTTATGGGCATGTTAAATTAACTCCTACTAAATCCATAAGTGCATGTAATACAAACAGTTCACTATTGTACATTCCAATCCAGTAATGGCTGCAAAAACCTCTAAATGGTCCATGCATTATCAAACTTACTGTTAGTAGGTTAGTAAGCACTTTTACTAGTTGATTTAGTTTTAAGGATACTAAAGTACTTGAACTGCATGATTTAAAAAATCAGGATCATCTTATTTATCCTAATGTCATGTCGATTCAATGTCCTTAATTGAATGCCAAATGTAAGTGTCAATGTTACTGGTGATACCAGAAATAAAGGAGAAGGAGAAAGGCAACCTGAGCTTTTTGGAGTTTATGGCTCTTTGGATACAGTGAATTGGAGAGAATGTCTAGTTTTAAAACAGTTATAGCATTCCTTTGGTAACAAAAATAGCTGATTATTATTATTATTATTATTAAACAGCGCTGATTGATTTAACTTGTCTGTAAGAGCCCTTAGTTGAACTAAACACACTGAAATTCACATAAACTTCTATAGCCATTTTACACACGGCAAAGTAGGAGCAGTTTTTTGAAAGATTTGCCTAATATATTTTCTGCTCTAATGCACATTCTAGAGGACTGCTCATTGTCAGTAGAAACAAGCTGGCAAGGACAAGGAAGAATATATAGTGCATAAATCACTGTCAGAAAGCCTGCTTACTTTTGGAGTCCCCAGCAACTATGATGAATAATAACTCAGACTAACTTTACATTCACAATTTTATCTCACAACAAGTTCAGTGTTCTAAATCTTTTATAAATAAACAATTTTAAATAGATAAACCCCTGATTTCCAAAATGTTTATTTACAATAAAGCATAATGTAAACCATAATGTAATGTAAACCAAACATTCTTTGCCTAAGCCATTTGACCTGTGTATAGATTTCTTTAACCCTTTTGATTAATCATGCGTACAATTTGTAGTTCATCTATCAATGTTTGCGATAAAAAATATGTCTGTTGGGTAAAGATACCACGGTCTCTGTAGACAAATCCTGTCTTTTATCTTGAATGTGATAACAAATTAGCTACAGATCCTTGTTTTGAGATTTTCAGCTTTAGATAAAGGAGGTCCAGGGCAACAGAAGCATTACAATCTCATACATGATTTAAACATTGATTAATTACCATGGTATACCTACTTAAATCTAATTCTAATATTAGATTCCAGTTAACCACACAGCCACATCATCTCTATTCCAACTGCTCCTATTCAAACATTTTTTGCACATTTTTGCATGTCATTGTATTTCTGTTGCGGTGGGGTTGTGCCCAGTCCCTGGAAGTGACATGTTGTTTCTGGCCACGCAGTTCCTTTTCCTCTTCTAGAGGAAGGACTGGACCCTCATCCTAAATACAACCATAACTTGTGCAAATTCATGGACTTGCAGTGTGGTTTGCTGCTCCTGTACAATGGCTAAGTGTGCAGTTTTGGACCATACATTTAATAAAGACCTGAACAACTGATGTAGAGAACCAGGAATCATTTACAAATTCCTAATTCTGTCACCTTGTCACACTTGAAGTCCCGCAGCAGGGTGCAAAAGATTTAGCTCAAAGGCTGTGCCTGCTTCCTCAGAGCTATGGCAATATCACAGCTATATGATACACAACAACTGAAAGCAACCAAAGTTTACCAATAACCATTGAAAATATTCTAATAAATTCTAATATACTAAACTAATTTAGTATAGCATAAATACATAAAATAATACATAACACATAATGAAATGTTAAATATACTTATATAAGCAAACTCCAACCCAGAAAATTAAGTTTGGATAGATCATTAGTGGGTAGCAGCTAAATATACTGTGAAAACTTAGATAACAAAAACCCTTGACTAAAAAGTGCAGAAAATTGGTTGTTATTTATTTTATTTTTATTATGATTAACCACAAAAAAACACTTGCAGTTAGGCAATCCAACAATAGAATAACACAAAAAATGTAGCAGGTACAGATATCAACTTATTATCAACGTATTACCTGATACACGGCTAGCCCCCCCCCCAACCTGTTTATTGTTATTTATTAAATCTTTTAAAAATTGAAATTTTTTCTTTCCAAATTAACACACAGCCACAGCGAAGTATTTGTTTTTTAAGCAAATGTTATTTTGCAATTGAGCAATAATTCTTAAATCTTGAGTAAATGATCTCCACAGGAAACATATGGATAGTTTCAGTTTGCTTGTATACATAATTTATTGTAATCAAATTACATTAAAACTTCTCATACTTAAGGTCTGAATAGGAATTTTTCAGGTTCTATCGGATTTCTAAGTATCTGGATCAGAGTTATAACCACAGGGGGTAGACAACATGGGAAAGAACAAAAGTGATGTCAAAGAGACATTGCAATGTAGGTGTTAATAAAGGTTAATGGCATTTACTGCACATGTATGGTGTGGACAGAATGGTGACTAAGTGTATAGCAATCTTCTCTAAATCTTGAATTAAACCTAAGAATAAAAGCTAGTGATCTGTACACAGTTTTCCTTTAGGGGGGACAAATTTATTTTTCACTGTTTAAGAGACCTAGTTAAAGAATATTGCCTCGGCTAAAAAAAAAACAAAACAAAAAACAGAAAGACACCTGATAACATATTTCCTGTATATTGTATCAGAAAGTGAGAAAGAGACATCGCTTTACATATGAACAAACAGGGCTTCGCTGCTGCTCCTGTGCAGTATGGAGGCTTGATGGGAATGTATAACTTGCAGAAGAAATCTTTTGCTAAACACAGCTGAGGTTGTGGGTGATCTTAGCGGGGTGAACTCTTCTGCAACCTCTTGTAACTCTTTATTGACGGGATCTACAGTTTTTTCTTTTTGCATATCAAAGCACAGCTTGCTCCAGAAGTTAATGAATGTCTAGGCTACATTTTTTTTTTTTTGCTTTGTTTGTGAGGACTTTATACAGTAACCACAGAGACCACACTGCCTAATATTATGTTGAGACTGTTCTATTGGGAAAGCTGTTCATCTCAGCCTATGGTGAGTTAATGAAACCTAGTTCTCTAAACTGATTTAAGGAGGATCCTCCATCTATAAGGATTCCATCTATATTGTCTATGGTTCCAACATGGACCAAGACAGCTGGGTCCTGTTCAGCCCCTCCCAGTAGTTTGTCCACTCGGTCCACCACATGCCGAACGCTGGCACCAGGGAGGCAGGAAACCATTCGGTTGAAGGGATCCAGGCGACAAACTATTCTATCTGTCCTCCTGATGATATAATCCCCTATGACTACCAATTGTCTTTTCCTTCCTGCATTTCCCTCCCCACCACTACTAGATGGGCTGCTCTCCCGGCTGTTAGGGGTAGCAGTAACATCTAGAGTTGCTACCACTGGGTCTATTCTATCTGTCCGCCTGATGATAGAATCCCTTATGACTACCAATTGTCTTTTCCTTCCAGCATTTCCCTCCCCACCACTACTAGGTGTGCTGCTCTCCCTGCTGTTAGGGGTAGCAGTAACATCAAGAGTTGCCACCACTGGGTCTGCCACCTGCACATCTTAATTGAACTTTGCAAACATGTTGGGGTGCTCAAACACAGGGCTGGCCTTCCTTTTCTGGGTGCCCCTACCACTCCCTCTAGTTACATTAACCCAACTCCCTACATGCTCATCCTGATTAACCTCTCCACTCTCCACATCTAAGCCATTAAATGCGTGCTCAGTGAGCAGGAGACCCCTCTCAAGGTGATCCAGTGATTTCAGTGTTGCAATGCGCTTCTCCAGCTCTCCAATGCGAGATACCAGAAAGGCGACTTGCACACATCTGTCACAGTGGTTTTAACCTAGGAGCTGTTGCTCCATTTGTGGATACATGTGCACTGAACCAAACTTTCTACCTTGCTACCACTCATTTTCCCAGTTACAATTTTGTTTACAAGGAGGTATACACATTTACCTACAGTTTGTGGTTACTATAAGTATTTAACTCCTTTTGTTTTCAAACTCATGTTTTTTCTAACTCCACTTGATTAAAAGTTGACTTGTTTCACAAGCCAAACAGTGAGCATGTGCAATTGTAGAAATGATTTTAGACTGTTAATACTATTCTAGGACAGGGCTCTTTGGAATGGTTCTGTGTTCTCCATGAAGTATTGTTGTGAAAGGCATCAGTAACTAAAAATACATTGTATAAAAATAAAATAGCAGAATATATATCTGTTGTACACTGTTGCTGTGATACCTAACAGCTAATAATATCCTAACTTTCCAAATCCCTATGCAAATAAGCGGGTTCTATTGATTCATATAACGTTCCTTGAGTGTAATGTGAGTCTTACAAAATAAAGAAATAAGTCATACTAGGTTGAATAGTCTCATGACAACATTCTGGCTTGTTTCACATGTGTAGAGACTTTTCAAGGAAATATAGTTCACACTTAGAAAATCTTTGCTGTCAGACTGAGAGAATTTCTTCATGCTTGACCATTTCATACTGTAATTTTGACTTGTACAAATTATCTCAATAGGTTTCTGTAAATTGCATGGATGGCAAACAGGTGGCTGATCACTGAACTGAAAACACGTGTAATGCTTTTTTTCTGAAAATCTAGATTTCAGGAAATTTATTCTGTGAAAATGTAAAATGTTTATTTGCTTCATCACATGTTTTCCTAAACACCAGTTAATCCCCCCAAACCACATCAACAATTTTCACAATACATCAAACTCTTGGTCTAGATGCATCAACCTTGGAAATGGCTCAAGCTTTATTTTTAATGACACAGCCAAACATCATTGTGCTGGTTCTGGACCATCCAGACAGAAAGATATTTTTGGGGAATCTTTATCATATTGTGGAACTTGTTGAGTGTGTGCTGAACAATGAGCACTGAAAACATCGAACAATGAAAAAAAGGAGTGGCTGTACATATTCGAACTGAACACAGATTAAAATTGTTAGTTTTCAGCTACAGAAATAAAGGTAGTATAAGGTTAAAAAAGGTATCTCGCCTATAGAATATGTAATTTTTATAGACATTTGAGTTGATGACCTACAAACCTTAATGCTCTAGTTGGAGCCATTATTTGATTTTGCACACATAAGCTACAATTTATATTTTGTACATGTCAATACACCTAAAACCCAAAACAGTATACATTTCCACAATGCAGAAGACCCACAGAATGAAATAATGACAGTTGCATAATTTGATGTCAGCTGTCTGGATCACTTAACTTGCAGAGCCCAAAGCCAGCTAGCAAAATAATTTATTTACATACTAATATGTCTACGCCAATACCACTGTGGCGGTGGCAGTAGAAGGATTAAACAACTGCTTGTGTATTGTATTTTTTATCAGAGATAGACAGGAGATATGCTTGGAGTTAAATTACCAGTGGAATGTAGGCTGTTCAAACACCTCTGCTTCAATCATCTAATTATATGCAAGACATTTTTTTTATATTTTCCTGCATGTGCCTAGGTTCTCTTTTTAAAGTTAACTATTACCACATTCATTAAGCTAAGTGAATTATCATTTGTAAGGTGATAATTCATATAGGTAAGAGAACAGGCTCAGTTTTTTAAGTAAATGAGCCACCATGTGTTTCAAGAAGGATCCTCTGTGGGTTTTTTCATTGACAAAAGTCTACCCATGAAAACCAATAGAACTATTCAAACCGGCAGACATACTGTTTTTCAGTTGTACTTTTAAGCCATATATGGAGACTGTTGTAATGGTGATTTACTATTTGAGCATATTCAAGTATATTTACTACCTTTAAGTAATCAGAGGGTAAAATACATAAAAGTCTTATCTGGGTTAATACGTTTTGTGATTAGGGATGAGCGAGAATGCCTCAGGCATTCTCACGAAAATTTCCTCCAACTTCCGATGGGTCAGCGAAATTTTGGCGAACTGATTTCGCGAACCCATTGGAAGTTCCAAGAAATCGGTACAGGAGGATTTCCAGGGCTGCATTCATTCATGCAGCACTAGAAATCCTCCTGTGTGCGATCCCCAGGCACTATAGGTTAAATAACCTCTAGTGCCCGGGGATCGCAGTGGATTTCCAGGGCACTAGAGGTTAATTACCCTCTAGTGCCGGGGCATCGCAGTAGATTTCCAGGCCTGCATTCATTAATGCTCAAGCGTCATCAGGATTTTCCTTTCCTCGGCCAATCAGAGAGTACTAGAGGTTTTGAATGGGGAGACTTGTCCCCATTTAACCTCTAGTGCCAGGGATCGCACACTGAGCTGATCAATGAATGCAGCCATGGCTGCATTTAATGATCAGCACAGCCTGTAAAAATTTCTTCTTAATTTTTTTCTAAATTAAAATTCAATCTTGTTTGGCGAATTTACACCAGCTGTTCTCACTTACAATTTCGGTAAGCGAGAACGGCCAAATTCGCCACGAGATTGAGTTTTAAAAACTCGCTCTCTCATCCCTATTTTTAATTTCAATATGGTAATTTAAAGACATGTAATAGAAAATACTGTCAATATGTACATAAATTATTTTCCATTGTAGGATTTGAATGAGCTGCTATTAAAACCAAGGCAGCTGATGACCACCCACTGAAGAAAAAATATTTGAACTATTGTTCAAAACTAATTTTTAAAAGAAAATAGTAGTTGCATGCAGACCCTCTTGCTTTTATTAACTAAGTTACAGACCCTGACCCAGATCAAGTAGGCTATTAAGAACTTAGGTTATTTCTCTGATGTTCTTAACTGGAATACTTTTCAGGTTAATGACTATGGAAAGTATTGGTTAATGGATCAATAAATAAGCACGGCAACCATCAATTTCAGAAGAAAGTCAGTAAAGGCAACACCTATATTTCTCTTAGGAAATATTTACTTTATTTATTTTGCCAATGTGTGTTATCTATTTTCTCCGGTTTGTCTTTCAAGACATGCACTGTGAACATCTAATTCCATTCCTTCCTCTCCCTATGTGCCGGAGACCTCCTATAGAGTCCCAATGTATCAACAAAATTGGCACATGGAGTTTAGTTATACTGATACATTTGCCTCACCTTGCCCAGTTGATGAGTTATCTCTCTCTTTATAATGCATTTCTATAAATCTTGATCTTGATAATAAAAGTATGTCAGTTTATACAGAAATTTCTGCAAATATACCAACCACTTCTCTTCATTTATGTGTGAATGATTTATATATATGTTCATGGATAATCAGGTTTAACCATGCAAAATAAAACTGCTGTAAATATCACACAAGAATTTCACATTTTTCAATAACCTATTATCTTTTAATGAGGTGAAATGATTGCCCCAGTGAATTATGTAAGGTTACAGATAAGAGAGTAGTTTAGAAAAAGAAATCCCATTTTAATCTGGCACTTGCAAACTTTCAGACAAATGGCTATTGAACATGGTGACCTGCTGAGGCAATCAGCACAGAGGTTGAGTCAGTGTTAATGAAGAAATGGGCTACAGGATATAGGACTTACTTTAAGGACAATTACCAAAGCAATCATTAAAAAGACAGGGGTATTTTAGAAACCAGAATGTTGCTTAACATGGTCCTTATTAGACATGATCGCTGTGTCTTCATATTGTCTTTGTAAAGGGTAAGTTTAGTAAAACTTGAATTAGTTCAATATCCTTCATAGTTATTATTATGGTGACAAACAATTCTTCATTAGGATGTAGGTGTACATTAGAAAATGAGTGGCCACCCATCTAAACTTGTTAGTCATATAACTTACTGAGTAGATGTAGTCTCTATATTATCTCTTAACATCACGTAGAATCAAAAAATATAAAAAAATAAAAAAGGAACAAGAGAATGAGTGAACCAGAAAACACATGCTATCAACCAGAAAATTATACATTGGTTAATTAAAAAAGGCAACATTTAAATAGCATAGCCAGTTGTCACAGATTCTCAAATGAAGAATCGGCTGCTATTTTAATAAAGCATATTAAAGATAATTAATACTAACCTACTAATAGAAATACATACAATATTATGCATTTCAGTAACAGTATTTGTTGTTTGTTTTGGTGATAAATGATTATTCTATAAATTCACATCCCTGATCACTAATTATATATTTATGTACTGCAATCTTTTGACCTGAATGCCTAAAACTGTAGTTTTGGGGTGGCATGTATTGGCCAGTGGCTAATATCCTTGCCGTTGGAACCTTTAGAAGGACACTATCAGTAAAGAGTTTGTATGCTATCTCTGTGCTTGTGTTGGGTTCCTCCGGGCTCTCCAGTTAGGTAAATTGTCTGCCCCCAGAAACTGTCCTCAGGAGATTACAAATAATAGGCAGCATGAACAAAAGGTTCAATATGGATGTGTGGGGTAATAATAAAGAATAAAACTAATTTTAAAAAATATACTTTGGAAAGAAAATGTATCATCATGAAGTAGGAGGGTACACTCTCAGCTTGATTCACTCTCAAGGCCCTAATTAACCAGGCTGCAAAATTATGTTGCACAACCCCAGGTAAATTTTTCAACAAATAAAATGGTCTTCTACCAGCATCTTTAAATACAAACACGTCACAGGCTACTTCACCTACCTTTAAGTCAGGGCTATCTCTTGCAGTAATTCCTTTTCGAAAGAAGATGTTCTTTGTCTTTTTGATTAAACAATGTGGTGGGGGGATGCCTAAAACTGTTTTTTAACTTTAAGGAAAAAAAAGTAGTAATGTTTCATAGGTAGCTTTACTATTAACTGATTCATTTTACTTGCTTCTTGGATTTGCTTTTTTATTTTGTAGTCTTTAGGCAGAATTTCATTTTTTGTGTATTGTACCTGTTTTCTTTTTCAGGACTTTAACAGCATGTAAAAGGAGGATAAAACATATCATATGGACACTTAGAAAAAAATAAAACTCTGTGGTAGGCACCCTAGCTGCCAGATTGCTGACTATTCAGCCGTACAGTATTCTGCCAAAATGATATTAGCTACATGATATTCAGAAAAGTCAACAACATGGTATTTCTTTTGTACCTTTTTATGCCACATGTTGGCTATGTAAAAGGTTTGATGAATGTTATTACCTGGATTATACAAATACCTTTCATCTGCGTCTTCTATTTAGTTGGGGTTAAATGCAGTCACTGTGGAAGATAATAATTTAGAATATTTTTATCAATCCACCCACTTCAGGATTAGATCCTGGTTTGTATGTATTGGCAAGCTGCAAACAAAACATCTGTTTGCATCCAGCCTAGATATGCTGGAAATGTGTGAAATGCTGTATTATTCCTCCAGGAAACCTCTTATCCTCCAGTCCAATAACAGAGACATTTCATGTCTTCACAGAGGCAAGGCTTGAATCTGTTGATTTAAGCATTTAGCATGCAACCACATTAGATTTACAGAGGTACTTAGATTCATTTAAATAATAAGGTTTATGGTTTGTTTTTGTAATGGCAGGCATACATTTAAATGTGGGAGGAATATTTAATTACAACATCTTAGACTTGCCTAATAAATGGCATTATTATCAATTCAAGAAAATGTGCTTCTTGTCAGTAATAAAATAATGCTGCACAAAACAATAACATCATTTAGGATGAAAAAGAAATATTTGTGTTGTATCAAATCACTTTATGCAGAATACACCTGTTCAGAAAAAGGATGTCATGGAAAATAGAGATTGCAGAGAAGGGTAACTAAATTATTAAAGAACACAAAGCCCGTAAGTTATAAGAAATATGAACAGAAGTGAAAATATTCAGAGAATGAAGGAAAATAAAATCGCCTTGTTTAAGCACATAAATGCTCCAAAGTGTAGATTATTGGAAAGTTGTCATCACAAGTAAAACAAGTCCAATCTTTGGATTTTGAAGATAAAGACGTTTATCCTGTGCTTAGAGAAAGGGTTATTATTAGTAAGAGCTATGAAGATATACATTTACAGTATCTTGCAGAAATACTGGTTTTACTAACTCGGAATTCATAAAAAAAAGTTGTATGTGTTTCCAAATGCATTAAATAAAAATAGTGTTCCATATTAATTAGTTGTGTTTCATGTATAAAATACCACTTTAGAATAATGACCGAAAGAGTAAAGGAGTGTTTTTGTTTCTTTGTAATTCTTTGCTGTATGTTTAGGGCTCAGATAGTGCAAGCTGTTTTTCTTTTTGTGTCTGTTGAATACAATGGAAATTTCTTGTCTTTTATCTTGTCTATAGACCTAGTTTCCATTACTAACATACCTGTATAAGAAATACATTACTGCTTTACATAAAGTACACAAGTTCTTGAGTAACAAAACGTTCAGTGGGTACACAGGTATATCGTAGTGGAAACCCTACAGTACTAAAAAATACCTTTGGGATTCATGCATTATTCCCTGAACAGGTTCCAAAAATTGATGTTATGAACTGTTGACAAAAATCAGTATTTGCCTTTGACTTTCTGTAATTGCTTCAGATATGCATATTTTAAGCATATGTGATGCATTAAAATGTATTAGAATAATTTTAAATTGAACTTTCTATATTTTTTGTAGACAGAGAAAGGTGTAAAGAATCAAATGTACTTTTATTAGCACTAAAGCTGCAGCATTTTTAACAATGGTTTCAGTAGCCCAACTTGCAATGCATTACAATGACTCTCATGAATGGCTAAATGTGTGTAAATCAGTTTTGGTTAGTGTTGTCTCTTTTCACTGTTTCAGTGACAGTGCGAATTTTGACAGCAGATGACACTTGATATGTTCAATGGCAGTCCAGCACCACTCATCATCTGAATAATAACTAGCCAAATTCATGGAGCTGAATTATTTTACCAATAGGTCACAAGTTAATTGCAAAGGGTCAGAGAGTACTGAACCTTGTAGGACATTATACAAAAGTGTGTGTTCTGAACAGAAGAGAGAAGAGTCATAACTGAGCATTGTGACCTCCACAATGTTGTTGCTCTATCAGGATTATATTTATTTTTTCTGCAGAAAGGTCCAGGGAAATACCAATAGCGCTGATAGAACTTTACCTCTAACCAACCAGCAGATCATGCATTGCCATTATAGGTGCTGTTTTAGTACTGTATCTATTCCTGATCAGTGAGCAGAAAGTATCATATATAAAAAATGTCACCTTTTATTGCAGTTTTATAAATGTAAAGCACACAGTACTAACTTTATCCACGCAAAAAATTGATATTTAGAACACCTTGTTTGGGAACATGGATCATTTTACTGCCTTGTGCCAAATATTGCCAAAAACTTTGAAAATGAATTGGAATGCCCCACTGCTTGCTTTGTACATCTCAACGAAGTACAAAGCTGTGTGGCTCAATGCCCATGCCGATGCTTTATCAATAAAAAAAGGAGGCCTTCATTTTTGACCAAATTTTTGGCAAAATCAAAAAAGGACTTAATTTTTAATTTTGTGTTCACTAAATGCAGTGTATTTTTATTGAATTAAATGCCTAATCCTATAAAAATGTTGCATAGTGGATGCCTAGAATAAGGAAGGTAGGTTGCCAACTATTAGGCAGTGATTGAGGGTGCAGTGCAAGCTTCTCAAGGAGAAAACAAACACTTTTAATTTAGTTAACTAGTTAACTGCTGCCAGGCTTCAGTTTTTAAATGCTGGTAATTACAGCCATTTATGAGCTAATACTAATAATGTTTTGCTAGGCATTTTTTCTACCAACTTTTGACCAACTGTTTGGTGGAAAGCATTCACATTCAAGTCTATACAGGTGCTTCATGGTAGACTGCTCTGAAAATCATACTGTAACTGTACTGGCATCAAATGCCAGCAAAAATTGTCTTATTTGGTTTAATGTTATTCAGGCTTTTGGGCAGTTCAGCACTAGCTAAAAGCAGTGAACCACAGCAGTATCTTGTAATACCTGTTTCTTGTAAACATATTTTTTATTTTTCCCAATATTTCATTTAATTAAGTTGTTAGAATTTTATTATTCATAGAAATGTATAGTTATTGTAGTTTTTTTTTAATTTGAATGAAATTCCACTGAAATTGAATTTTCAAAATAATTTTAATGATTCTGCAATTGACTTTATCCCAACCTTAAACTGACACCAAAAAACTCCATGTAATAACTATATTTAGACTTTGACACCTTCTAACCCAACAATGAATCAAATAAGACACTTGGTAAGTCCATTGTTGGTTTAAATGCTTCACTTGATAGAGAAATGTCATATTTATCCTTAAGGCATATGGCTGCTCCCATTTAACAGAAAAATCACTTGCTACAAGAATGATCTTCTATGAAAGGCCAGTAAAGTTCAGACTGCTGTACAGCTTCTGTGTCAAATCCCTTGCTCAGACTAAGCTCGTGTATGCCACTTTAGATTTGAACTATTTTTTATGATACTTCCAAACAACGGTGGTAAATTTACTAAATAGATATAGATGGTTTACTTTCCAAATAAATGTTCACCTATATTGGTGAATGTGCACCCATGTTGATATCACTCATCTGGTCATGAACAAACAAAATACCCATTTTCTTAAATTCTCATTTGGTATACAAAGAGATCATTGAATTCTGACTACTTCCACACCTCGCTGTTGGTTGGGGAGGCTGCACATCACATTGATGGGCAAAAAGTAAAGCATGATAAGCCCTAGCCAAAGTCAGCATTTTAGTTATAAAACATCCGACTTAGCTGACATGTGTTTGGTTTCTCATATAAAAACCTATTTACTTGAATTCTGAAAAATCCAGTTTTGAAGATTAAATCAAATTTGTTCTTCGCTACTGGAATCAGCTAACTTGTATAAAAAGAAGTTTTCATTGGACATGTTACAATTTTTTTCATTCACTAGACTCTGTCAAATAACAAATAAAAAACCACTGTAGATGTGAAGTGCAGGCACCTGCAACAGCCTCTAATACTTTGCTTTTATGGGCAAATCCCATGCCATTCTTTTGTACAAAGCCCCTGAACTAAAGCCTTCTATCACCTCTCACCCCCCTCCCAGCAAGTTCCAGCAATGTCAGAAAGATGCACAGCTTTGCAGGTTTCAAAGGTTGCAAAAGCAAGGTTTAAGACACATAGATTTTTATAAAAGAATGCTCATTAAAAACCATTTAAATATTTTTTTTTCTTTTTGTTTTAATATGCATCATCTGCATCTTTCTCCCAATGTAAACATAACTCAATGCAGTTTAGAATCTTGAGGCATTTTGTATATTGTTGTACAAATACCCCCATCATGTAATTTGCCACTTTTTTGGCTTACTAACATTCTAGCTAGCTCGTATTTATGTTAATTCATGTAGCCAGACAAAGAATGAAAAACAAACAGCCTGTCATGTTGGTCTTTCCTAATACACACACACACACACACACACACACACACATATATATATATATATATATATATATATATATATATATATAGCTGACAGAAGTTCTTCTAAGTAAAAGATTATGCACATTTTGTTTGAGAAAATAACTGGGCTTACTTACCTTAGATTTCAGGGAATTATAGTAAAAAGTGAAGTATTACCGAAAAATATGACAGAATTATCAGCTGAGAGTTATCTCATATCAATTCTTTGATATGGTATAAATGGATGCAGTTATCCTGAAATACTTTTCCACTTAATTATTGTCAGTGGGCAAACCTCTGCGAGCGAGCTCCTCCAGGATTTCCTTTCTTTGCTTTGACAGTTATTTAAACCTAAATCACACAAGATGACTTCACCTGTCATATATATTACCATTAACGTACACTTCTACCTCTGTCTTTGTCACTCTTAAGGTCCCTCCAGGAAACTTTTTCTACTTCTCTATTACAGTCATTGAATAAGAGTTAGTACAATTTAAGAACTTGGATATGCTGTAATTTATATATAGCTGTTGATGGGCAAATACATCAACAGGAAACAATCAACAGGCAGGAAGCATTTATGGAATAATATATTCTGCTACGTATTCTGTTGTTTGAAACAAGAAAAATTCTTGTTGCTCATACCAACCAATTAGCCTCTAACTGTTATTGCTACTGAGCAACACAAATTAAAGTAAATGGAGTGCACAGCTGCAGTGATTTCTGGATAGCTGTAGCACTTTACTGATTAGGTTCACTTGTTGCCTGGAATTGCTCTTTAATTTTTTTGTATTTAAAGTAAACCAGTGCCCAAATCATGCACAATACAGTATTTACATGTTCGTAGTTGATACAACTGTCACTTGTTTAAATGATCACCATATTTAAATGGAAATCATTACTATTTATTGGCACCTTACTACTACCACAACATTTCTAAAGTGGTGATCAAAGTAATCACCACTTTATTGATTGACAAATACCGATCTTCTCTCTGAAAGAACTCCACAATGGACATCAGAGGTGTGTGTTTTACATGTCCCGATACTCACTTTTGCGGCAATTCCCATATTTCAAAGATGGAGATCTCAGTCACATTTATCATATGATGAAAGGAGTGAATTCCCCTCTAAAAACTGCTGTCTTTTTATGAATATGGCACTATCATATATATACATATATAAATAAAAGCAACAATCGGATTCCAGATTCTTATTCTAGAACAAAGAGGTGGCTATCTTAGACAATCAAAACATGAAAAAGAAACAATGATATGAACATAGAAGTCAAGGTCATCTGCGTCATGTTAGGTGCAATCAGGCGCAAGTTGTCAGCAGTTTGGGTCTTAGCTGAGCAGAAAAAAAAGTAGCCAGCTGCAAATTATTCCTGGCTGAACCATCTGTCCAGACAATCTTTCTCTGCTCCATCTGTGTATTTCTTGTTGCTCTCTCTGGGATTTACTGCTCATCTAACTCTTCCTCTGCTTGGTCCTATATTCACAAGTCACATACTCTGCATGAGCATGTGCCAGGATCCCCTTCATGCCCTAACCACCCTTGTGCACCTGGAGGTGCGTAGTCAGATATGCCTAGAAAGTATGGGACCATTCCCTGATTTTGACTCACCTTTTCCACACTAATGTTATCTGTTGTACAATTCACTGGATTGTCTATACAACAATTTGGAGTTGTCAAACTGACCCTAACTGTTATGTTTTTATGTTCCCTAACATTGCTGTGATTCCTGAGTGTGTATTAGCTTTTCACTCTGGTTTTGATGTTTGAAGGTAGTCTAGTTTTATATATTCCCTAGCTGCCAGGAATGGGCTGTCCGTAAGTGATATCCTAAGTGATTTCAAATACAATCTTTGAATTCACAGCTAATAAATACATTTCACAACATGGCAGGGCATTAGAGATATAAAGATAACCTTATTGGGGTCAGATCAGTTTGAAACGTTTAGAAAATTACAAACACAATTTTGACTGATTTTGATATTAGCACCCTTGAATTCATCCATTGCGATGCCTTGGAATGTATTAATGTTCACAACCAGAACCTGATACTGACAATTGTCACTTAACTTTACCTTTAAACTCACCTGCACACAATTTAAGAAGAAAATTAGTTTTCTTACCACCACCCGCCATGGAAACCCATACATCTGATACTTTACGCCAGTGGAAAAGACTGGGCTGCTTTTAGACTTTAACTTGCAAAAATTCCAAACCATGTCCTCTGTCTTTCATTTTATATATTTTTGATAAACATAGTTTTAGACTAGAATAATATGTGTTCTTATTCTGTTCATGCACATCACACAGTTAATTACATGTGCAGATTATATTACACACAATGACAAAAGAAGAAAACATTAGAACCAAACACTGAGTTAAAACATGAGCCTTTCATGTGTCCTAGTAAAAGTTTGTGAGCATCTAAGCAGCATTGCAGTCTACTACAGTCATTAGTTATTTTTTAACCATAAAAAACAAACATTTTTTTTACTTATAATGTCAAACTTTAATTACCACTGGGTCTCCAAGCCTTCCAAAGATATTTCCTACTGGATGAATAAAGCTGAGTGAATTATTTAATTTAAATACATAGAAATGAATTTCTTCTGCATTGTCAGACGTATTAATTTTACTTTAGTACTGATATGTATAGGAAATACAAAAGGAAACATTATGCTGCATCCAATTGAGGCTAGTAAAATTTTAGGTTTCCCATAAAATAGTTTGTTCAATTACAATGTAAAAGGAAGCACATTTTTTTCATTGGCCAGTGCATAGTATATTTACAGGAAAATTGCTAGGAAGCTCTCAGCTGTATCCTATCTCTACCTTATATTTAGATGCTGCCATATATTACTGCTGATAATGTGATGTCAGTGAATAGATTGGAATTTTTCACTGTCTTTTATCAAGATAAATTGTTCTGTCAATAGCAAATGGCTGGTGAGTATTAGCGCTCTGCACACTATATGACTTTTCATTCCAACCAAAAATAGTGTTTAATGCTTTTGCAAAAAATCTATGGCTGAAGCTCTGCCTGGTACCTATTTAACTGCCTTTTAAAGGCAGAATTTATTTCTGTAAATTAGACCCTGTGTTACAAGATTATATCATGCATCATAAACCTTAGGTCAATAGAAGGGAGGACGTCCAGCTGTTACAAGGGGAAAATACACCATATTCTCATCTTGAGATGTTCAATAGTATTGTAAAACCATGGTGGGATCAGCTGCACACAAAAGAACTTTATCTTTGCTTTTTCACTATAGATATAGCAACAGTGTCCCTCAGTATCAATATGCTCACTGGCCTTTTCTTTTCTATAGGTATTGTAGTAATTGGCTATTTCACACTTGTAAAGCTTGATCTGTCACAGAGCAAAGGGCAAGGAACCAGGCTGTCAGGGTCTTCTAAGATGGTCATTCATCAATTATTATCAGCTTTTACAAAATCCAGAGAGTCCTGTGAAAATCTTGTTCTCTGTATTACACTGGTTGTGTAATTCTATTACAAAGATTATTTAATGAGAAAAAGCAAGGATGTGCTCTGCCTTTACCTGATAACATACATATACTGTATATTAGCCGAAACATATACAGAAATTTTGGAGAATTGTCTCTTCGTATTCAGGTATTGAAACATTCATTAGTAACCCAAATATATAAGTAATTAGCTTACTTATGGAAAATATATAGTGCATTAACATGCATTTGTAATTGGACTAGCTCATGAAACACATCTAAGCACCTCATCAGATCTGACACTTTCCATTACAAGAGCTATATATTAAATGATTTGCTTTAACAATGCATGTTATAGGTTTACTAATAATCATCTATTCGAATGTAGAATTGGTAATGCGACAATGCTTCCTTTTTTATCATTTGACAGTAAGTTTTTATTCTACAACATAATATTTGTAATCCCCTCAACTTTTTGTACATTACATTTTAAACATTTTATTTATGAATGCATGTTATAGCAATTAATTTAATTTAATTTTATTAATTAATTTAAGTTTATTTTAAAATAAACTAATAAACACCTGGTAAACTACCAGTGTTTCCTAAAATTCTTAATTTATGAATTTAATGACTTGTTTGACATTGAATGTTTTTGGAAACCTCCAGGCCAGTTTTTTATCTCTCCACTGGCACTGTATGGTAAACACAAACACTATTTGGAGGCCCTCGATCATTTGACTCAACTATAAACACTTTCAGGTATTCTATAACCAGAAGGGGGTGGTTTCCGATTGAAATAGCCTACCCAATGAGCTTCCCTAGTTAGCATGGTTTGTGTTAGGGGTTTTGTGTAGTTAGGAACTTCTTGAGGTTAGGTACAAGGTTGTGGAGAGGAAGATGTTAACTTTTAGGTACCAGGAAGGAAGCGGTTAGGGCTACCCAATGACAACAGGGGTTAGGCTTGAGGAAGGGGATACAGTTTAGTAAAAGGTTGAGATTTTACTAATCTCAAACAGTAGGTTATTTCATCGGGACAGTGATGTGAGAGTCCCAATAATCCAACCTGTCCAATATATTGTGCAGATGTTCATCTTAGAAAGAATCAACAGCAGCTACCGGTATATGTTAACCCTGCCTACCTAGAAACTTGTCAGCATCCAATTTGTGAACCATTGTTTTGCACAAGTAGTATATATTCCAAGCCCTGAAATGTTTTGTTTAATGAAATCTGGCAAAAAATGTTCATATTTAGTTGTCAAAAACTAGACTACGCACTACTGGTCATTGAGGTTTCAGTAATCATTGAAGAAGAGAAGTACGTGTTTGTATTTTCATCCATGGGTGGCTCCTTCTATAGAAACAGTGGAGGAGAGATTGTGGTTTCCCCCTATCAGGAAATATGCTTCTTGCAAGAATATCAGATAAAGATTAAAAAAATCCCGGAAGAAAAGATAACTGAGGCAACCACCATATAAAAGTACTGTTAATCTGCAATATAATACAGTTTTGGTTTGGGGATTAAACACCCTTTAAGAAAGGACAACATGCCCATGATTTCCAATAGCAGTGGTCAATCTCCCTACTAACTGAATTAGCTATGCATAGATCAATTCACTTATCTGCCAACTAACTCTTGGCTGGCAAGTGTCATGAGGTAATACAACCATAGTTCAGATTTACAGAAAAAATAATGTAAAGAAAATATTACACTAAAATAATCACCAATTTCATTAGGTGTATCTACGCTTCAGAGGTTGTAATTTATAAATAATAAAACTAGAAACACAATACAATAAACAAACTACAATAGGTCTTAATAGTAATATGCAAAATATATGCAAATCATTAGATTGGCTTCTGTTATCCTACCAGGAATATTGAGACATTTTTTACAGATATACACTTTCACACTTTTTTCAGTTGGATTCAATTCCCTAAAAACATTTATATACACCCCGTAAAGGTCACACAGTTGTTTTAATGTTTACAGGGGATCCCCTATATTTGCAAATGTATATTGTTATACTTTTTTTTTTCTAAACACAAAAGTGATATAAAATTCCGCTTTGTAAGTTTCATATTTGGTTTTGATTTTGAAGAGTGGGTTGTGGTCTTCATAAATCTAGTAGTTTAGCTTCAAAGTTGAGTTCCCTAGTTGAAAAAATGAAGTGACATTGAAGCATGTCTAATTGTAATATATCACAAGATAATCTGTCAAGTCCCAAGTGTTCAGACCATTGCACCCTCCCTCATCCATTATGTATAAACTACAGTCAATGCCAGCAGACGGGAAAAGGGGGCATGTACTTTAAGGCCATGATTTTGCCATACGGCATTTGAACAGGTGATATATTTTGACATATTCATGACAGCAAATATGAAAGAGAATTACTGATAAAATGACTTAGTGGTATTAGGATCTCCACCAGTGTTTACTACAGTATAACTAGCATATCTTAATATCACGTTTTTTGTGTCACCTGATATTCCTAGAGACGTTTAATACGGGCAGATCACTAAGAAAACACAAACTTTATGAGCCCTTATAATGACACTATTACACAGGTTGCAACAACATTTGTTACAGTAATATAGAAGCCATTTAGTTAATCACTGCATCATTGTTATTACTTACTTGGTCAAAGACTATAAACAGTGAACTGTTAAAAAAGCTGATGTTCAGTATTACCAGTTGTGTTTGTTCACAGGCATACTGAAATTGTTAAATAACTTTTTATGTATATTAGGGAAGCTATAAGGGTTATAGATTTTTTAAGTTTATTTGAACTGATATTTTACTGTAAATACTTGAGCATAAACCAAGATTTTATGACCTGAAAATGCCATTAGAAAATAATCTTAGTTTATATTTGATCACTCCACTAGGTGATACTGTGTATGTGGACATCTACTGCTGGACAACAATAATGCACAAAGGTCATTCAGAACTAACTTAGCATGACTCCTTCCATGACACCCTCTCTTCCGCCTTTCCTTCTTCCAGAGACAATCTTCGGCCATCTTGATTGGCCGTGCCAGGATGATGTTCATTTGTCCCCAGCACTAGCTAGGGAACCCAGGATTGACATATGCTTAGTTTTTTGGGCAGAAACCCCAAGCAATCAAACAGGTAAGACACAATCATGCAGAAGGGACATAGCCTGTCCCTTTCTGCAATAATGATCTGTCATTTGTAAAAGTAGAGCTTTGTTTCTACTGTAACAGCATGTGACTCAACTAAGTAACTCAAAAATACAAAATACCTAACCCTGTAAAAAAGGGACAGGAGATAAACAGAATTATTACTATCCTAGTTATCCTATTTTCCCTATTTAAGAATGCATTTATTCACAACTATTTTATTGGCATTGCTGTTGATTTCTGCTTTGAATGTTAGTAGTGACAGCCTCATTTTTTGCTCCAGGTTTATATTCACGTCAGTGTAGTTTTCTTGTTTTTTTTTTTTTTTTAAAGGTTTTTATTTTTATTTGGGATTTAAATTCTCCATATTTTAATTTAGGTCTACGGGGTTAGGTAGAAGGTGTTTTAGCCTTCTGGGACAGGCACAGTGCAAAGCAAATCTGGAGACAGTCTCAATTTTACGAACACTAACAGTTATTTGTACTGGAAGAATTATAGCTAAAAAATAAAATATTCAAGGCACAGTTTAAGCACAGTTACCATGCCTGTTACCCAAGCAAACCTTTAGTTTAGATTAACTTCAAAGTAATTAAGACAAAACATTTTTTAAAGTGAAAATGTTGAGTTTAGGTATGGCTTAAGCAGTGCCAGACTGACCTTCTATAGGTTGGAGCCTAAATGGTTAAAAAAGGGCCAGCACCCCTAGGCAGCACCAGGTGCATGGCAACATTGATATTTTCATGAGTCTTTCAGTAGCATTTAGATCCCAACTGTTCACCAATGTATGAAGCACTTTTCCCACTTACTCACAATAAGTTTCACCCTGAGACCTGAAAGTTATTTATATGGGGTTGAGAAAGGTTGATAACGGCTGTCCTAATGAAAGAGTTGTCAGCAGAGCAATAGGTGATGGTAATTATCAGATGGTGACAAATGATTCAGTAACAGTAGGTTTACTTTTTCTGGACCTCCATCTCCTGGACAAATCCTCTTATTGAGAGGTAGACAGGAAAATATTACCTAGCAGAAGACCCTATTGTGTCCTAAATTAAAATAAAAAAGCCTATAAATAAACTTAGAGTAACACAGTAGCTAACAAAAAATAAAATAAAAATAGTTCTACATAAATTGTACAAAAATTCCTAAAATTAAAGTTAAATTTTTATAATTCGCACTAATTTTTAAAAATTTAAAAAGCACTAATACAGAAAAAAGTCCTTCAAATTATGTTTGACACCTCTATTAATGTTTTACTTTTTTTTATTTTATTTCCTTGTAACAATATCAATATTTGATCTCTAGGAAACTGGGTAAGACCTGTAGACAATTTCCCCCACTGGCAATACTGTACCGGTCAATGCCAGCAGACGGAAAAATTAGAAAGATAAACAAAGTGGGATTTCAGTGTTCACCATGCTTTAAATAAATGTTCAGCAAAACACATAATTCTTTGGGTCAAATGTTTACCATGCCATAGGAAAAAAATATAAAGCAGTGATTGTGTACAATAACGTATATATTGAAGCCACAATTTGTGTCACCTCCATCTCCTTTTTTTTTTTTTGCTTATCTTTCTAAACACCTGTGCACTATAAAGAAGACAACTGTTTTAATGATATCATACGCTTCCTCTTATATATATACCATTAATAGCGGATGCCACCTCATCTTCAAATGTGAGGATTTTATTGGATATGTTTCTTTCATTAGTACTATTGTATTTTACATTGTTATATTTAGAATTCAGAAATGACTTATGTTGGCTCAAAAATACAAAAATGAAAAAACAAACAACAATAATATAGTTCACTTCAAAAAATACATTTAAGCAATTTGAGTGAAATCATGTTTCCTTTAACCTTCTGGGTGGTAACTCTGACTATGGCTTGGGGTAAAAAAAAAAAACAGCTGATAGCGGTAACCCCGAGCCACACTCAGAGTAGCTAAAAAATAAAGAACAAATACTTACCTGGTCCCACTGGCGTCCTCCAGTGTCCTGCCCGTCTAATCCCATCCTCTGACCACATCCTCTTCCTTCGATCTGTCCCCCGGCAAGTGCACTGACTTTCCTCGACAGTTCCCGGTGATGTTGGTGCGTGCAAGGTAGCGTGGCGGGAATTTCAAATTATTTTTTATTGAATTCAAAGAAAGATTAGTAATTAATAAGACTATCAGTAAGTTTATTAGTCTCATATAAGGCATTCTATTTTTCTCATCTCTTAATTGCTTAAAAATTTGCAACAATGTTATGGTGCTTCCTGAAAATATGTTGCTGTCTGCTGTAAGAAGTGCAACAACAAAGGTCATATGTTTTCTTTCCAACAATGATATGTCAAATGGGTAGAAGTTTAGGTAGTGAGCTATATCTGAACTTTGAGGGTAAGAGGTGTTGTGGAACAGGCAATACAAGCATTTCTTAGAGAGGAATTAGGGTTAAGCGGGCTATTTTTTAAAGTTGTTTTTGCAGTGAAAACCTTTTTTGGGGGGAATAGAGTCATCTTCACAAAAATTAGGCATATTTATTTTTTTGCAACTTTAATATTAGCAAAAGTTGTGCTTTGATTGCAAAGCCCCTGAACACAGTATTGTTACAGTTAGGGCGTCCAGAAGGGACAAAAGAAAAATAAAAAGCATGTTTTTTTTTCAGTAAATATAACTAAAAGTAGAGATCAGCTTTTTGTACGCCACCTGCCAATTTTAAAACTCTTTGCAAAGGAAAATTCCCAAGCAAATAACACACCCCTGCCATGCCCTCCCATATGCTGTAGCTTGGGCAACATTTATGTACATCGTGGCTACTTATTAATAGGCAGGATACAAATTGATTGCAAAATTTCATACATTGGTTTACACACAAATAAATTAGAAAATTAAGCCCGTAGTGTTTGTGTCATTTAAAGATTAGGATTGGATAAGCAATATCTTGTTGATTAGTAGAAGTATAAGGCTAAAAAGCAAAGGGCAAAGGTACAAATAAAAATTTCTTGTACAGAAGAAATATATATATTACATTGCCGAAATGCATAAAAATGTGTTATCCCATTAAAAAAGAACTTCTGAAGGACTCTTCTGCATAACTGGCTTCAAGTGTCTTTTGATCATAATAAAATCATTTACCATATGGTTCAGATACTTGTGATTCCCTCTGAAAGTGAGGATTATGCACAAGATATGAAGTGAACAGTAACTGCAGCCAAACACACAGCTGGCTCTAATAATGCCAACAAATGGCTTCATCTATCTCAATGTCACGTTGGAACTGGCAAGAGGAGATTCATCCCCCTGTGCAATTAAAATCTACATCGTCTGTGAGAAAGGTGATGGTTCTGCTGACTTCAGGGCTGTGCCAGATCTATTTTCTTCCCATAGTACAAGAAGAAACATGTTGCCCCTCTCACCCTCATGCACCGGTGCTCTGCTGTGTGGGTTCCTTTCTCTGCACAATAAAAACAGTAAATCAGCACTTCTCCTCAGCTGGTCAGAGTTCAGGATGAACAAAGTAATAGTTAGCGATGAAATATAAAACACTGTATACAGTTAGAAAACAGATTATGAATCTGTACTTGTTGGCACAAAACATATATACTGTACATACTTAACAATATTATCTGAACAGCACCTATTCTAAGGTCTAAAATATCTTTTTCTTTGCTTCAAAACATTGAGAAATGAAAAAATAGACTTTTCAGTTTGGGATATATGGAGCTTGATTGCCCTGTCCTAATAATGTTGCACCTTTAACACTTCAGGTACCAGAAGGGTCCCCAACACCTTCACATCAAATGCATTGGGCACATTTCTGGCACACAAAGGGCTAATTTTGTACTTTTATCTATACTCTGCTCTTTTTGCCTTTTCTAATTTTTACCCTTTTTGTATATAATAGTCAATTAGGCCACGATGAGGGAGAAAAGTTTAAGACATAGTCATTGAACAGGAAAGCATTGCTCAATTTATTAAACAAGTAGGCTGCTGAGGATACGCAAAATACATAAGACTGTAAAATAATAATCTTTCTAATCCCACAATTTTGAGATTTTACTTCTCATAACATTTGAGTTTTGTGTAAAAGTCAAGCCCTAAGCTAGTACTATAATTAATAATATGTTTACAGTATTATATATGTAACTATCTTTACATACATATACAATAGTACACCTAGTGGGGATGAGCATAGAATATTCAAGTTGAGGAAATTCAAGTAGAATATTGTATTTTGAGATTGAATCTAATCCTGTATAAAAAAATTTTACTTTCAAAAAAACTTTACTTTTTGTAGGTTTACACAGGAAACATGCATTGAGGGTACACCGAGCCAATCCCAACAAAAGATCACATAGCCCCAAGAAAACTCTCAGCATGACCAGGATATAGTGTCAAATAAACTTAAAAAAGAATGAAATGTCTATTCAGACTTATATGTGCTTCTATGAATACCTTTTTTTACAGTTGCAATACTTCACCTCTTCTCCTCCTAAATCATTCCCATTAAATGTGTTGTGTTGATAATACACAGAGAAAGAAGACTCCATTAGGGTCACTTTCTGGTTGGTTTTTATAGCAGGCTATGATGAATATGAAAAAAAGATATTAGAGAAGATGGTCGTCTTTACCTTCTTCAGTTCTATTTAGCAAAGAAAATAAAAAAAATATGTAGGTATGTGCTATAAGCAGGAACTTTATAAGCAGGATTCAAAACCCTTCCAGTATGGTATAGTAGACATGGGGGCACAAAAAAAAGTCTGATTGGCAAAGATAATTCTAATGTTTCATTTTAATTATATTTTATAATGGAGACATGTCAGACAATTTGGATACGTGAGGTATTTTTTTATTTAATCTGGCAGTTTTAAAATGTAAGTAAACCTTCTTACTGTTGATCGCTGTGTGCTTCCTCCACTGTCATCTGTATAAACAGTAAATAGGCTACCGTTCATAAAACAGCAGTTACCTCTCACAAAATGTCTAGTACTACTAAAGGCTTGATGATGTTGTCACATTGTAATGAATTGGTTCGTACTGTGCTCCATGTGACAGAACAAAACAATGTACTACTCAATTTCCTATCTAAGAGATTGAGAAATGCCTTGCTATCATACAGCATCTTTTTCAGTGTTCAGTTTGCCAACACAGTTGCACATCAGCATGTTAGTGGCTCATTTGAGGGAAAAAAAGCAAAAAGATGTCTATGGATTTTCATCTGAAAGTTAAACTCCAGGCAGATATTAAAGACACAATTACTGCAGCTCTTTATTCATTAGTCCTAAACTGTGTTCTGTACACAAAGCAATGTAAGTCACTTACAGTCCATCCCCTGCAAAGCAAAGGCTAAGTCTACACAGACTGTTTCCCAAGCATTTCTATTTATTCCAATGGACCTGTAAACACCAGACTGCTTCTTTTTTCACTTAACAGAAACATGATAGGAGTAGTAGGGGGGATTTTTAGGTGTTACAGTATTGCAATATAGAAACATCAGGTCTTCTGCCATGCCAGATAATATTATGCTCTATACCAGCTTTGTGTAAATATGAATTCTGTGACAGGTAAAAGAGCTCCCGTATCTGTATTTCTTATCTTTGTATTGAGCTGTTTGTCTGGGTTCAGCGTTAACATAAAGAACAGGAAAATAAGTTGGTCACAGGGGCCTAGAAACAATACATTGCCCATTATGTAATTTAAATGGGGTTTAGTGTTCAACGAGATAAAACTCATACCTTAATTTACTAACGCATTGGTCAATAAAAGATGAATACAAAACCACAACATATCACTTATTTATCGTTTAGGAATCTAAGACTGTTCAGACAGGCTCCACTAGCTTTATAATGGATAATTCTGCATTAGGTGTAAAACTAGAAAAATGAATGAAATTGACTGACATAATAAATAATATCTGTTGATTCTAGTCACCCACTGAGTTACTATATCTATTTGCTGTATATTTGGTGGCTTCTGGCTTTTGCTGCCTCATTTTTTAGTCCCACTCATCATTCTATAACATTCACAGTCATTCAATTGAATGGTTCAACATATAAATAAAATAAACAATACAATTGGAACCTATTGTAAATGCCATTGCACCATTGTATGCATGCTATCAGCATCTCCAGAAGGCATCAGGAGAGAATGGAAGCTCTTTACATTTGGCATTACATTTGTAGGCATACTACCAGCATCTCTGAGATATACCACCATTAAGAATAAATTATATAAAAGCACTAATCTGAAATAAACAGGTAAAAAATGTGCAAGCATTAGGAAATACCTACTGTAGCCACTTGGAACCAACTTACCTGTAGCACCAGAGGACTTGATTACCAGACTGTGACTGATCTACAATATGGTCCACAAGGACTCCTAAAGTTGCAGACTAGCATGCAGTAAACTGGTAGTCCAATGGCAACAGGTATTTTCTGTTACTTACACTTGTATACCATTAATTTTGCTTTTCTGTTTTATCTTTACTGCATCTGCATAAAAATATCCAAATCTACTTAGGATATAATGACCCTTGTAACTGTTTCTAAGATTTTTATTTCCTGCTCTGACAATTTTTTAAAGGTTTTGTTTCTTCCATGGATGACATATTCATCAATCAAGGAACTATTGTGGGTATTTTGTGGAATGATCTTCAGCAGTAATGTTGGAAGGCATCTTATCGCATGAAAAAGGAAACCTTTTATGAATTTACCCCAAGGTCTGATGTGTGTTTGATAACTAATAATGCTGGTACCATGCTGAATGAAATATTAAATGTCTATTTCTCCATTATCCTATTTCCTTGTTCTTCAGTCACATCCATCTTGGATGTCTTTAATATAGTATGCATTCTGGCCTCATGCCCAAAATAGGTTAGAAATAAAGACTATGCGTGTATGCAAATGTTTTGTTATTAAATGGAAACATTCCAAAAACTTAAATAGTCTATGTGAAATTTTAATTATATTTTAACAGCTGCTTCATTTAATTGAAGGATTTGAAAAAAAGGTGATTTTTTTTTCCTCCATGTAATTTAAGAGTTAAGCTTAATTTTGTGTTGTCAAAACATGACTAAATAGCAATCCCTTCTACTTAGAAATTAAGGTAAACAAAGTAATTAATGAAAGGAATAAATTTCAGAGATAATGTTCTTGAAGCAGATACTTGAAAGAAACAGGTGCTTGTTCCTTGTTGTAGTACCACAGATCATCAGTTCATCATCTCTTTAAATGAAAAGTACACATGCATTGTAAGAAATCTTAGCATGCAGACATAACAACGAATGTTTCAAAATAATAATGATTTGTATATAAAATATGAAGCTCTGGAGCTTTGATGAAGGCCACATTTTTACACAACATTGCTACTCTTTATTATCAGCAGGGATTGTGAATGACCTGAGACATCCCTGGGCACCCTGGAGAGAATGAGACATGGGGAAAATGAGAAGTGTAGCTAAAAAGTGAGATGGTTCAAAACATTTTTCAAAAAAAAAAAAAAAATGTTCCCTGCTTCCTGTTCTGATTGACATCTATAATATAGAAAGGAAATTCCCCCAGCAGGAACACACATTGAAGTAAAACCTGACTTTGTTCCACTCCTTCCCTTTCTACCTATTGAACTTTGATTATTAAGAACATTTGACCTAAATAATTAAAGCTCTAATTAAAGCTAATTAAATAATTAAAGTCTGGAGAAGATAGACTATCGTAGTGAGTCCAGCAAGCCTGGATTAGATCTGGTCCAGGATTAAAAACATTTGCTAGCTAATAGCAAATGATGTTTAAGTAATTCTGAATCACTCAAGTTTTCCCATGATAGTCCATCTTCTCAAGTCTTGGAGTGCATTAAAACAATCCGGCCCATTGTGTGGTCATTGTACATTATTCTCACCAACTCTACTGATAAGAATGTTATATCATTATACTATTATTATTGCAGCTGTAACATGTTTAAGCAAGACGTCTTTCAAATCTGGTCTATAATATGAGAGTGGGTACCATAAGAAGTTACAACAACCAAATTATACAACACTAATGAAGATTACTTTCAGAACTACACCTTTTTAATAATAGACATTACAAAAAACTAGCAGGGATGCATGTGGGAAACATTACTGGAAACCTGTAACACTGCTGACATCTTTATAAAAATGCTGCTTGTCTGGCTGTCTGTCCTATAATATAATAATACCAATCAATTTAGTTAGAGAAAGAATGCAGCAAGGTCTGAATTCGATCTGTCTATTTGTTATGGGTCAACAACAATAGGGCTCAGCGTTACAAAATTTAAAATGACACCCAATAGGGATTGAGCAGTCTACGAAGGCTGTGCAGATCAGAGAGCTGTGACATGAAAGGGGAAGCAATATAGAGCTTGCAATGGTCTCTGTGTTCAAGTACTGTTAGATAAGATATCATAAGGAATGACAATAAATCATGTTGACACCAGCCTATGGTCTTCAGACACAATATTCACACACATAATATAGTTTTTAATAAAGATTCAACAATACATTAAATATTTTATTATGTTAGTTTAAAGGTAAAGCTGGCTTATAGCGAAAGTCTAACTCACCTTGCAGTGGGGTGCTTTTTTGTTTGGGGGACCAATTCTACTTACCCTATACCTTCACTCCCGTAGGATATTTCTCTATTGCACTAGTCAACTGCAGCCTGGTCTCTAAGTGGCTCTGTGCTGCAGGTGCAGACATGAATGTCATGCAAAACCGTAAAAAATAGGTGCAGTCTTTAGGATATATTTATGCACACAATATTAGGCAAAAACAAACATTTAGGTTCTTTTATGTAAGGAAACAACCCCAAGAAATAGTATGCTATGTTCTGTGGAAGCATATTGATGTCCCATTCTGCATGTGTGGTCAGACCATGGGCATCAAACTATAAAATGCTAGTAATATGAAGTTAATTAATCATCAAAGTTCACATCAACGACTTTAAAGCCACGTGTCAGTCAGTCAACCTGCTGGTTGTTTACATTAGGGGATGGCAAACAACCAAGATACTGTTCTCATGAAAAAAGTAAAAATTTCAAGTTAGAAGTTAGACTTTCCCCTGACTTCTTCAAGAAACTCATTTAGAGAACCACCAACTGGGCCTGTGTCACTTTGCAGTGAACAGATTTTTGCTAGTACCTGAATGGATGATTAAAGTAAACACAGTGTTAGCTTTTTCATTAACTTCAGTAAACTTTGAAAGGTAAATAGTTTTACTTTGTTAAAAAAATATACTCTACTTTTTAGTATTTCATTAAATCTTTTTATTAATCCTTCTAATTGACATATTAGTTGCTGCATAATTACAACTTTCTGCTCATACCATTTTGAAACTGCTAGGTTTCTAGCATATTTTGAATTATCAGCCACAATACTCAGGTATGCAAAAAATTTGAATGTGTGCCAAACTGAGATGAAGGAAGAACAGTGAACAGTTGAGTGATAGATAGGGCTCATTCCTGCATGGCATGGTATGGATCTTGCTGGTGGCTATAATGACATAATTGGTTGTCCCAGTGCTTGTTTAAGTGTTTGTGCTCTAGGGCAGTGTTTTTCAATCTTTTTTGAGCCACGGCACATTTTTTACATTAAAAAAATCCTGCGGCACACCACAAATCAAAAATGTTACAAAAGGACACTCTGTAGCTAATTTTCTTGTCTTCAAGAATAAACAAGACAATTTAGCTGCCTACTGCCACCCACTGACATGGAAGAGTATTACATTACTCTCCCAGTCACTACAGCATAGACACTGGACAATGGTAATTGGATATTTTCCCACAGTACACCTGATTATCTCTCACGGCACACTAGTGTACCACGTCACAGTGGTTGAAATTCACTGCTTAAGCGATCTAGAGACTGGCCTCTGGTTCTGCTAATGGTTCCTCAAGTTTTGAGGCCTCTGGTGGTTCTCTGGTGTGTAGGGCTGCTGAGGGTGCCAGCAATATTTTTTACTAATGTCTTGACTCTTCTATCTTTTAAAAAAACATATAGTGATTCTTCTGCATTTTCCCTGATTCCTACTGCTACTGTAAAGTCTTCTCTAGCTTCTTCTGTTAGAAAAAGAAATATTTTTATTTGCTTTCACCAGTGTGCATCCATCTGTGGTCATTTTGTGGCATTTCAAACTTCCTTGTCTGCACTGCACAAACCAAGAAGAAAAATTCTAGAGTCAAGGTTCTACTAATAAATCTGCTTGCTTTGCAAAAAATATATACATTTTATTGCCATTCTATGCATAATAATATACTATTCTTTATTGTACTAAAAAACAGGACCATACTGCAATTGAAGTAAAATGCATTGTTCAAATGCTGAAATGGAAAGACAAACGAAATACAGAAAAAAATATTTAACCCAACCTGTACAATTATTGGATAAGAATGTAAATATTCCTTTTGTTTATATGTTGTTATATGTGTGGCCACATCCACTCCTGGATTATCAATAATTTATTTTATTTGCTGTCACAAATTTGTGTTTTTATCCCTAAGCCAAGCTACTATCATCTGTCAAACCTTTCGATCTTAGGAATCAAAATGTATATGCATATGTTTTATCCTAGGATCAAAAATGTCCACCAGAGACTGACAGACACCCACTACATACAAATTAAATGAAAGAAGCATAGGAAGATGTAGAAAACCCAGTCCAATTCTGGATGCATTAAAGACCTGGATGTAGCTTACAATAATTAAATAGAGCTTCAGGAATTAACAGGGATGGCAGAGGTGGCTAGGGGTTCCTTGAGCAATGAGCAGGCTGATGTACGACATCAAGTAACAGATACAAGTCTACACAGACATGCTTTTTCTTTTCTGATTTTATATGCTATCACTTTCATGTATCTTATAATACTATAGGCCAGCAAGACAGCATATAACAGTTTAATATCTTTAAACTGATATACCATTAGTTTATATACTTTTTGCATGTATGTTAGTTGCATACTTACTATAGCTATAGAATTCTTTGTAGACTCCAGTGATTTGCTACTATTGAATATCCTCTAGTACATAATATTATTTGCTCTTTGAACCTTTTAATTGTTTTTAAACCTGTTTTGTATTTTCCATTGTATTCTTTTATTTACGTGTTTTATGTATTTTGTGATTTTATTGTGATTTTAAATGTTTTAGTGGGTTAGATTTATTATACCACTTTGTGCATGCTTTTCCTGGGCAGCTGGGCGGTGTGCATTTTTTGCAAGTTTTGAAGTTTTTGGTAGAAATTTGAAAAGTCAGGCTAACCACTAAAACAGTTTTAATGTATAAAAAAGTAAACCTCTATTCAGTCTTTTGGGTAAGCCAAAAAAAAGCATTGGTACACAATTATATCAAAGCTGACAAAAATTACATTTTACCATGCTAGAGTCTTTGTCTATATAATAAATATACATAATGTGTGATGATATTTAGGAATTTTAAATGTGGGGCTTATTTCCATAGAAGAGCCCAAGTATTGTTCAACCTGGCGCCTGTGATGTGTGTCATGATATATTAAATTATTCTTTGCTGTGTCCTGACAGTAACTAAATGTAATGCAATAAGAGAGATAAATGGGTCTTCACAAAACCTGGAGATTGAAATGAATTTGTGGCTACCCTTATAAGATACCTGTCACCAGTTTTGAGCAAAATGCATCTTTCTACTATATGTAGTGATATCTATTACATTGTACCGGCAGCATCTTGTTCTTTCCCCTCATTGACATATCAGTGTACTTTGAGTGGAGTTTATTAACAGTAATAACCAGTCATGGCACTCCAGTTAGATTTGGAGTGGTGGAGGAAGGGCATGCATCTGTAAGAGCTCATTTGTCTAATGTGCAGTAACAATAGGGAAGTGTCTGTGTCCTGAATTAATACAACATCCATCACTGTCTAAGTCTACTGACATCTATAATGAGAAGATACTGTGGCCACCTCTTGCTTGGCACAGGCAGCTGAGAACATATTAACTACAATTGAATATTTATTGAAATACAACTCAGATGCATTTTTAATAGTAAAACAAATTGAATTAAATTCTAAAATATAGCCCAGGGAGAAAAGTAAAAAAAACTGTTAATCTTCTAAAAAGCATTGAAGACCACTGGTGTGTTTCAAATGCAGTATGACATTTTAACATGTTTATCTTCAAACGTTGGAGTGTTGAATAGATGCTGCATAAAAAAACATGCTACACCTTAACCTGTCATCTCTCCTGCCATAGCAGGCCACCAGAACCACCCTGTAAACATACATTATGGTGATGGGGAGGATGCACATGCCAATTCTCTCCTCCCATCTGACATTGCACAGTTCCGGAGTAAATAATCATAAGGAAAAGGTGCAAGACTTAGGACAACAGCACTTTACTGTCAGGAAGTTAAGGGTTATAGATCCTTTTAGATTCCCTATTTAAGAGAATAGCAAATAGACTGTTTCATTGTAAATTGGAAATCTTCTTTAAATTTTTATTACACAGTATTTTTATAGTACCAACATATTATGCAGCGCTGTACAAAGTCCATAGTCATGCCTTTAGCTGTCCCTCAAAGCGGCTCACAATCTAATGTCCCTACCATAGTCATATGTCTGTAATACAGTCTAATGTAAAACATGGGGGGAAGCCAATTAAGTTAACTGCATGTGAGAGGAAACCGGAGTACACAAACACAAGGAGAACCTTCAAACTGCATTCAGATAGTGTCCTGGCTGAGATTCGAACTTGAGACCTAGGGCTGCAAAGGCCAGAGTGCTATTCTCTCAGCCACCCTGCTGCCCATAAATGCAATGTAATGCTTTTTACATTATTCCAGGTAAATTTAGTGCAGAAGACTGAGGCTTATGATCAACCAAATAGACTACTTTGGTGTTTGGTTATTGGCTTATAAAGAAAGTATTGTCCACAATGATCAAAAGGCCATCATGTATAGTCTGATATGAATGTATCCTCAGCCATACATCTTTTTCTAGACTATTCTTTCCAGGGACTTAGTTTCTATCTTTTTAAAACTCCATGATTTATCTTATATCCACCCTACAGCACAACGGGTTTTCCCATATTATCTTCCTTTCACTAAAGTCACTGATGAGTTGTGCAGACAAAATTGTATTTTCTCATCCAGGGAGATAGTAAAAAAAGATTAAAGCTCCATTGAGGATGTCAGGTCAGTAGACTTTGTTTAATTCACAGATTTTAGGATAAAACTAGACAGATAGACAAGTAGAAGGGTGAAAGAAAGACAAGTGGGAAGGAAACAACAAGGAGGCAAATTGAATGGTCCTGGAGTAGAAAACCATAAAACATAAATGGACATAAAGGAAAAAAGGATGGGGACAGAAATAAACACGTTAATTCCCAGCTCTGTGTGAAGGTCACAAAATGCAAAAAAGGAAAGAAGAATGTTATTTGCAGATAAAAGAAGATCATAGATATTAGAGCAGCTTTTCTCAAACAGGGTGATCTGAAAAAATACATGTCTTACAGAAGTTAGCATCATCACTTTGAATTTTTTTAATTATGCTCATATTCAATCATCATTGCTATTTCCATTTTCATTTATAACCTTAACTACCAAAAGAATTAAAAAAAATTGTATCCCTTAAGACAGAATTTGTATTGTGCTTACCCGCCACATGACCTTGCCACCAATCTATCATGAGATCAAATAATTCCTTCTTTATTCAAAAACCAAGGATGCATGTTTCACTCTTTCACTCGCTGCATCTTTTTTACCTACCTGATATAACTCCTCTTCCCATGCATTTCACCTTTAATAAGATCCTAAACTGTGCTACCCCCAGCCTCAGACACTCATCACACATGTCAAAGTGACTTGGAGCCCCTGTTGGCTTAGGAGGGTCTAGGGCCCTAAGCTACAGAACACATTACACTTCCCTAAGTCAGCCCCTGGTTCTGGGTCCCAAGGCAGCAAACACCTGTCATCCTATTTTAACACTGGCCCTGCCATATTGAGCTAATTGTTTCATGCTTCCCAGCTCACTGGTGAGGGTGGAAGTTTCAATGGCACTTCTACATCAGAAGAATAAACTTTCAGTATATGGCCATGCCATCATCAATAGCCTGCTTTTCAACTCACACACCTGATGCCCCCATTGAAATTATGAAAAGCATACTGTCAATGCCATGCATTAACAGCCAATATTTGACAACCAATACAAAGGGGAGACTGAGAACAAACCAGGAATTTAAGGGGACATTAAACACTAATTACTGATGTAAGAAAATCACCCCTAATGTAATTTTGTTGTTTTTGTTGACTTTCTTGGGACTTACTTGTCACCCTTGCACATTACTTCTGAGCCCTGACAACTGGACTTTGTGCAATACTTACTTCTGACCCCTGCACCCTGTGCATTACTTACTACTGATCCCTAAAATTGACTTACTTCTGTCCCCTCCAACTATGCATTATTTACTCCTGATCCATGTACTCTGTGTCATGTCAAGTGCATTTGTGGATAAAATGAAATCTACTACATTTATGATTTTGCCTTGACATTTATGTTATGTTGTGCTTACAAGCATGAGCATTTTGATACATTTTCAGTAATTGTGACATATGTGAAGATGGTATTTTGCTAATATGATAAACTAGAATCAAAACTAAAAATGTTAAATGTTCAACAATTCTAAAGAAGCTTTTGAAAATCTTTAACCCTACTGACCTTTGGTTGTCTAACATCTGTGTCCCAAGACTATCTACAGTATTTGTTGTTCATAAAAGCGTATCATCACAAAATATAAAACTTTTATGGGCCTTTTCTACATACAAGCAAACAAATGCTATAACATTCACATATTATTCTTGTTTAGTAACATATTACTTTCTGTGAAAACTGAAAATTGAGACATTGCATGATAGAAAACAATGAAATCTTGTGTGTAGTCCATATTGTATGCACAGTGAGCACTAATTTGATTACAAAGAAGTGTTATTCATAATATGGATGAAAATCTAATAATGAAGTATTATGTAATGTAATTATAAATCTGCACTTTATTAAACACCAGCAGATGTGTGACTGTAGTATGATAATAGAATGAATGAGGAACTGGATTAGCAACTAAATACAGTATCATGCACTAATACTTTGATTAGAGTAATTCATGGTTGGTATATAGCAAGGAGACATCTCTTTGCTTTTGCTAAATTTAAAAAAAATTTTAAGGTCTCTCCATTTATAAACAAGCATACAAAAGCAGATATAATTGCCAAATATATTTATGTAGTATGTTTGCAACTAATATTCTGCTAGCCTTACATAAAAAAGGTAAAAAATGTAAATAGGGAAAGCTGGAACTCAAAGTAACCTTGGATATCATGGGAGCAGACTGAACCCCTTTTTCTTATTGGCTCATTTTGTTTGTGCTATTCGTGGTTTTGGTAGTAGTACTAGGGTGGTTGTTGGTGGTAGTGCAAATACTCCATAGAATCAAGAATAGGTGGCTTAAACAGGTTAATCCAGGACTGATTTCATTTGAATGAAAGTCAAACGCTCCATATTGATGCCAAACAATGGCCTACTAAAAAGATGAGGCACAAATATGCACAATAAAAGGCAGTCCTGTGGTTGCTGCATAATATTTGTTTTCGATAGCAGAGTTTTATCTCCCTGTCAGACAGCATAGAAAATTTTGCTGCAATAGCAAAGGGTCTAAGAGTGTGGCTATCCAGTATTCATTTCTCTGCTTGATCAACAAAACACTTGTCACTGCATAAACTAGCAAGAATACAAGGTAATCCCTGAATCTATTCCATCTGTCTCCCACCTCAAGCTTTCATTCTTTTCCTCATCCTCGGTGTGGCCCCATTGATGTCTATTAGACTGATGACCTGTGCCATCTCCTCTAGTGGTTCCTCCTGTTTCTCTTCTTCATCCTCTTTATGTAGTCCACCTCATTCTACCTCCTGCTTCTGTGGATATTCCCCATTAAAGTCACACTTTAAATTGTAGTGAATGTTGCTTTTTTTTTGGAATGGGAAACCATTCTGTCTCTGCAAGGCCACAAGTACAATTTTATGGTACAGGATCTGCGGGCACAGACCTTTCTGACCATGGTAAAGTGTAGCATGTGAAAAGATTTACGCAGGTGCAGGGCAGCCACAATATTGTTGTCAGCCAGTGTGTTTTTGTATTGTGGAGAGCAACTTGACTGATTTGTGTGTCAATTCTGTGACGTCTCTCACCCAGACTGACTAGATGGAGGCTTGTATGACAATGCCTGAGCTTACATATGCCATGTTGAGGAGTGGAACAGCCATGTTGCTGTCAGTGAAGAGTGGTACTCTTTTGAAGAGGAAGAAGAATTAGAATAGGAGCCAACCCTAGAGCTCAACCTTCTGACCACTCTACTGGGTGATAACAGATCTAACCATGTAGACATGTTAGTGCCACAAAGGACATTCTCCTAATGAGCTGTGATTAACATATACTGCCCCTGCGTAGCCACTGCTCCAAGTATCTGTCATTGCATGGACCTGGTTACACAGTGCACATATATATACACGCATATTTTTAAGCAAAACCATCCTTTAAGGCGGATTGGCCAGGACCATTGTGGGGGTTGTAAAAGAGCTGGGACACCCTTGGGTACCCTAAAGAGAAATAGTATGTAGCAACTGTTGGGTGCAACTAAACTGGAAGGGGCTTAAAGAACATGGTTAATCTCTAGTCTGCACTGAGTCACAAGTCACATAATGCATTGAATATAAAGGGTCAGAAGTGTGAAACATACCGCAAACAAGAATCAGGAGGGCATGATGCACAGAGTACAGGGGTCAAAGTAAACACTGTGGGGAGTTCAGGGGTCAGGGAAAAGTAATGAACAGGGTGCATTGGCCATGTAATGCACAGTATGCACCTGTAGCACAAACTTGAAGGACATGAGCCACTGAAACTAAATAAATTAGTATGGTATTCCTTATCCTTAGGCTACCAGCTCTGCTTCCCTCGTTCAAGATTAGTTCTTCTGGGCAATTGGAATTTAAGTGGCACACTCCCATATCTGCTAATGATGTAATATACTTGCATTCTTTCCCTCTGCTGGTAATCTTTAAGGAACAGTTCTGCTCAGTGAATGACCCGATGCCAGATGTGAGATTTTAGCCTTTAGACATGTCTCTGTATTTCAAGTGTATTTTAAATTTGAAAAAAAATGTTTATCTGTGCAACCCAGTAGGTTGTGTTCATTCGTTTGCTACTTCCAGAATAGTAAAATTGCTAATAAAGGTTTCTGAAAGCATACTTAAAAAACAGACTGGTTTATCAAAATTTTCATGGGAGAAATGTAACTGTAGCAGAATTGATTTTTTCTACAAATGTACCTTTTTGTCACGAAGAGTCTGGCATTAGTGTTGAAAGGCTAATTGTTTTCTAAATCTATTCTGTACAAACAAAACTGTTTTCAAGATTCCCTCCAGAGATCATGTCATTCATGTTACTTTAGAGTCTAAAGGATAGGTTTCGTAATTGACTTTGTGAATGAGGAAATCTATAGCTTAAAAGGGCTTATTTAAAAGCAGCTACCACAAGAACAAAATCTCAACAGCCTGTCAAAATTAAGGCTGTGCATGTCACTCGGTTATTCTGTTAGACCTGAATACAGCAGGACGGGCATTTGGGGAACACACAAAGAAAACACTCAATTAAACAATTCCTTACTCCCAGTATAGTGTACGTACCCTAAACTAAATGAGCCTCCCATGATACCTATGGTATTGCCTCAGAAAATGGGGTAATTATTGAGGTAAAATAAATTACAACATATTTCACTGGGATATTTCTAAGATATATTAACCAGAATTACATTTCTCAGCTGACTTCTATTTGTCTTACATTGAAAGTGCAGAATTATATTCTATTGCCATAGCCCATGCTGTATGGATCATATAAATGTAACAGAATATATAAATTAATTGTTAAGCTTCACAGCGGAGCTTCAGATAGGGTAACAGAAAAGGATCATAATTAAAAGACAGTTATCAACCTATATTAGGAAAACTGGGAAGTGCCTGAACAAAGTATTTTATGGCAGCTCCAAGTATTCCTTAAAGGGAAATTGGTAGTGATAGTCACAATCAACTAGACCTGTTTTATAATGTTGAAGAAATCTAAATTACAATACCATGCTAAAGCTTTAATGATAATGCAGTGATTTGATTTAGATCTATATTAAAAAAGGAAGGAATTTTAATGCCACCAACTCTGCTACCATATACACCTATGGCTGCATTAAAGTGTTGTATGGCCAATACATCAGCCTTCTGGAAGATACAGGATTTTTTTAATAATTCGTTTTTCTTAGATCCGTTGGTCTAAACAAATTAGGAGCAGCCCACATATATTTAATTGTTTCCTATGCAGCTAATTACAACAATCACCTTGTGTCTATGAGTAAAGCTACGTACACACGTCAGATTTTTATCGCCCGATAATCGGCATCGGCCAATTATCGGGCGAAAATCTGCCGTGTGTACAGTCGGTGTCGTCCATCGTCCGGACGACCGACCTGCCGGATCCACGGACGATGGACGACAGCCGATCGTAATGAAAGTGAAGGGGAGAGCGCGCAGCAGGGTGCCGCTCCGTCGCTCTCCCCCTCCCCTCTCCATAGAGCATGAACGGTGCTGTATGTACAGCACCGTTCATGCATCGTGCACTCCCTTGTCGTTGGAAAGGATCGTGAAAGATCCTTTCCAACGACAAAAATGGGAGTGTGTACGCAGCTTTACTCTAATTCACTGCAAATTTTTCTATGAAAGTGAACAAGACTGAACAACTTCAACTACCACTTCAAAAACAAAGTTGAAACTAGCAATTTTATTTTATTCTGCAATCTTGCAGTACAAAGTTGCCTTTAGCTGGAAGGTCCTCTGTCTTAAAGGGGGTTAACCCTACACCGATTTGTTCTGCTGTAACATGCTTTCAAAAGCTGAAAGTGTAGAAATTTAGTTTCTCTTGATACGCCAATTTCTTGCACTGTTCTCTGTTTGCCCTAACTCTTATACTTTATAGTTCAATATATTTTATTTTATTATTTTTCTATTTTAGCTTGATGTACTGAAATCAATGGCTTATATTATTTGTACTGAATTATCACTGAATCACTAGTATTTTAGGTAGTTATCTTTGTTGTGCCATGCAGACACCATTCATTATGTATCACCACTGAATGACAGTTTGAATGGCAGTTCTTTCTAGTTTAATAGATGATAAGGCTAGGAGGTGCATGACGTTCTTGCTCCAGCTCTGCCTCTTTTGTTCTAATGATCAGTTGTGTCAGGGAGTCTGATTCAAAGATAAGAAAGCGATGTGGGGGTGTTACACTGATATCGTTCCCATCTTGCAAAGACATCTATCATTTTTGTTTCAGTCAGCTTGCCTACTGCCGAAAGTAACTTAAATGATTTAAAGCAAAATGTTTTAAGATAAATAAAAAATCACATGGTATTATGCAAATGCGATGTGCATAGACACACTCCACAACCAGACAATGAAAGATGTGCTCTCTGCTTAAGAGCTGCATACAGAATGTTCGATTCTGATTATTCAGACATACTAAACAAGCCAAAATACCACAAGCATAATATCACCGTAAGGATTGTTAACATTAATGTATGTATAATTAGCCAGTTCTAGATGAATACTTCTGTTGCTGAATTGTAATACATTTTAGAAACTACAGGCTACAACTGTTTTAATAGCATTGATGATCTGGAAGATGAAAAGAGGAGAACTTATGGGCAGACATCAGGTATCAGAAACCCTACATACATACACATGGCGGGTTCCATTTATTAGAAACCATTTTCAGCTACCATTAACTGATCAAAGGATCACACATAATCACCAGAACCAAAGCAATCTACAAGTTTGATGCACCAGCTTACTCAATTGTAATGTTGAAATTGTAGCACAACAGATAGCTTGGATACAGTTCTATTTTTGAAACAAATGAATTGAAAACAGTAAACATTTTTGCAATTTCAAAACCACCATGTTATGTATTTAACTGCTTTTCAATTTGATTGAATTTGATTTGATAAAAGGCCAAGTTCATTTGAAAGAAATAGTAGGTTTAGTTGTATTCCAGTGGGTTCCGTAACCTGATGGCTTTTTATGATATACAAAGATCTTCTTAGATATGTATACGCCTATGATTAATACTTAATTAATGATTAATCAACAAATAAGTGGAGAAGAAATAGATATGCTTACAGTCTGGTATGTCACAAAACATATTCAGCATTCTCTTGTGTATTAATAAATTCAACTTTCTAGGTAAAGTGGATATACAGGCCTCACAGATTGCAGGGTACCACTTAATAAACACTCTTCAGAGTTCGTTACTTTCAAATTCTGCATTTTATGCACCACAAAATGAATCTGAGGCAATTCTATTTTTTCTGGAATGAGTAAAGCATATCCGCTAATATTGGAGAAATACCATTCCCTGAAATCCTGGCTGTGGTCCCTACTGCAGACTCCACGCCCATAGAAAATCCAACATCATTTGTGATATGCATGACCAAACTGTGCCACATAAAAGTAAAAAATGCTAGGGCAGGCACCTGAGCAGTATCCATGAAAAACAACCCATCATGGAGTTTGCTAAATGTTAAACAATGTTGAATTAATAGTCAACAGCACCACAATAACACTGAATGATATGCACTAAACACTGTGTGTGTTTTGGGTAAATTAAATTGACAATGATTACTTATAGTATACTAGAACCCCAATATCTTACCACTTAGCTTAATACATCTGTTAGGCTGGGATCCCACGACTCCATTTGTGTTTTTGTGCCATTTTCCTAATGCTGAATACAAATATTTTGAAAATGTATTTGAAAATCCGTTTTTAATAATTGGATCCTATTGTTTTTTGTTTAATCATCTCTGTTTACAAAAATGCAGCAGCGAAGGTATGTACAGACTGCAGCTACTTTGTTGTCAGTGACTGCTTTAATTTGTTGCACAGGTGGTCAGCATGCTAACTTTCTTGGCTTTCTGTAAGGTGATCAGGGTAACTACCTTTTGTTTCTGTGTTTTGTGTACTGTATTGTATTACTACTGGTGTTGCTGCTGTGAGCAACTAAAACATATCATATTTTCCTAATTGCTGTATTGTATCTTGTCATTTACCCTGACCATGTTTACCTTGCCTTATGTCAGTTCCTAATCAGTTTTATGCTTACTTGGGATGAATGAATTGAGTTTAGTTATCTGAATTGACTGAAATGTGTCCAAAGGAATGTTTGTATTGTGAAGCGTACTATCCTGTATATGCACATGTTTTTGACTGTTATGCATTGGGAGATGTGGGGTAGGAAATAAGGTGTTGCTATAAGAGGAGACAGACCATTAGCATATACTTTGTTATTTCAAGTTATTCTACATAGACTGCAAAAGACAGAAATTTTTCCTATATGTGTAACAAAAAGTGGCATATCAGGGACTAGACTTGTGGTGTTCAAGAAAGATAAATAGGAAAAAAATAAGAACAAGAAAGATAAAAAAAAAAGTTTGTGAACAATGCTTTATTAGCACATAGGCTGCTTATTCAAATGGTATTATACATCTTTGTTTACCAAGTCTAACGTTTAGCTTTAAAGTATTTTGTATTAATATTAAAAAGCGGTTCATTATTTGAACATTTACCCTCCATTTGCACTCTGCAGATTTAACTTACCTTGAACACAGCACCAAAAAATAACTAAAAAGTCATCGGAAAGACATGCAGTTTGCCAGAAAAAAAATAGATGCAATGTTAATAAATCTTCTGTGCATATTCTGCACAGTACAACATTAATCTGTAATAAAGCATAAATCTTTTATGGTGTGAATTAGACCTTATGATACTTTGGCCCTGATTTACTAAAGGCATATGTCTGTATGTTGGGCCATCAATCACAAGCCACGCTGCAGGGTAAATTATGCAGATTTACTAAATGCCCGAGGAACCAATGTCTTTTCCTGGTGGGTAAATATGCATGCAGAAATTTTCCAACCTCAAGTAAGTATTCCTAACATAACTGCTGATTTCCAAACACAGATTTTATGTCTTTGAGGAGCAGGGGAGAAAAACATTTCAAATTACATTTTAAAAGAATTCCTCATTTTTAAGTGAAAATTGTACTGCAAAAATGGAAATATTATTTGCTTGAAAATAACTATTTACAATGATAAAAATATATTAACCCCACTTATTATGGGTATTTTGTCTGCTGGGAAAATAACTTCATATTCAAATTCAAACAGAAAATAAGTAAATATTTTGCAGCACTTAGGACTTTTAATGCTATAAAGGGACTACTCATTAACACAAAATTCTTAGTTAGGAGGGGAAACAGTCCAAGGATTGTTTTCTAATGCATGATTGACTGCTGAAAGCATACAGGGGTTTACCTTATTTACTGACACACTTTGAAAAGTGAACAATCTCTTTTAGTAAATCAAATACATATGTATTTATACAGCAGTACTGTGTTGTTAGCCATGGATATCAGCAGAAAAACCTTTCATTGGTGATTGCTGCAGGAAAGTCTTGGCATTAGGTGTCCTATATATTATCAACAGATGCCACATGCCTCATAATATATTGACTTTTTGTCTATGTTAAAAAGAGTTTCTGCAAAATGTGTTGAGATATTGATTATTGAGACATTAGACATGATTCAATATATGGATGAAAAATTGTAGACATTGTAAGATCGAGTGACATAGATTGGGAAATAAAGAGTGTGTGAGATCAGCATTGTTTTTCCCCCATTAAAGAAAAGGCTCCTTTGAGATCGGGAATGCACAGAAGGTGCAGCCAGAACCTTCCGGGATGTGTGACATAGGCATCCTGGGAGGCTCTTAGCACCTACATTTTTACTTTCCTGCTCTACAGGTCGTCTCCGGGTTAAGGACATCCGACCTGCGGACGACTCCTAGATACGAATGGGGCTTCCCTGCTCACTTTTGTGCAGGACGGATACTTGAAGGGGGGAGGGGGCAGTTTGCATGACTTACAGAAGAAATCTTGTGCTAAACACAGCTGAGGTTATGGGTGATCCTAGGGGGGTGAGCTCTTTCTGCAGCCTCTCGTAACTCTTTAATGACCAACACAAACTCTGCAGTTCTTTCTATTTGCATATCAAAGCACAGCTTGCTCCAGAAGTTAATGAATGTCTAGGCTCCATAAAGTTTATTTTTATTTTTGCTTTGTTTGTGATTAACTCACAGTGAGGATTTTACACAGTAACTGACACCATGCTACCTAATAATATGTTGAGACAAACATCTGTCCTAATTGCATTTAATAAAATAATGTACCTGTTCCGACATACAAATTCAACCTTAGTACAAACCTACAGTCCCTATCTCGTATGTAAACCAGGGATTACCTCTATATATTTACACATAACTAATTACAATACAAAACAGTTATTTTTTCGAAATTATATACCTACAATATCAATGTAAATTCGAACCCTGAGACTGATAATGTTCACTGTTCACTGAGTTACAATGACCTTGATCTCTCATGTGAAAATGTATGTACAAATGCACAAGAGAGCAAGATTTTCCTGGCAAAGGTTGAGAACTGCTTATGCTTGATGTACATCATAATCTTGCCTTTAGGTGATCATATCCTTTAGATGTTAGTTTTTATACATACATGCTATACAGTATGAAAAATGTATAGAATAGTTCTTGACAATTAATTCGGGTGGAATGTTTACCCAGCACCTAAAAGTTTTTATGTCTCAATAAAATTTTGATGCAAAATATTTCCAAAGAATTATTGAAATAATGACTGGATTTATTATTAATGTCTACTTCTTTCTGTTTTCTTTATTTCTGTGTTATTCTGGAGCACTGTTATTTGTTTTCGTAAGATGAAGTCCCATAGTGCATGTCCACCATCCTTATTCAGAAAATAGCAGAGTTTTCAGCTTATATTTAACCTGTTTCTCTTTACAGGTGAATACTATCAATATGTAGTATAAAACAAAAGACGAAGAGTCAAAAATGTAATGCAAGAGGCAAAGGTAAATGTAACTACTCGGTAATGTGTCCAGTGCTATAGATAGAACGTTTTCCTATATTTATAGTAGTATATACTTGGCATGTATCAAGTAACATAAAAAGCACTATCCCATGATATTCATTGACAGGACAACAGAATTCCACTGCAAAATTGCTAAAAACTATATTATCATATTTACAAATTAGTTACAAGCTTTTCTTGACTGTGGTTACTTCATAGAAGGTGCTCATGTATCCTTGAAGTTTATTTTTTCTTATGGTTTGCTGTAATAACAGCATAGAAACTGTTTCCCTATCCCTTATTCCCCAAGGTGACGTGGCATTGCAGCAAATCATTTAATTAGTGCCTTTGTTACAAATGTATCTTTTTTTAATTCTGGAGGGTTTTACGTTTCTCCTCAAGTAAAAATGTGATCTTAAAGAACCCAAATCTCTGCAGAGTAATTGATATCATTTAAATTCCACTGGTATCGACTACTTGGCAAAAAACATTCGTATTTCCTTGACTATATAAATTATCTAATGCAGTACTGTAGTATGGAAATGTCTAATTCAAAGAGGTCTTTGAAAGCGCAGACAATTTAAGTGTCTGAAAAATTTGGTATACAGCATGTTACATTTGTTTCAAGGATTAGTTATTTTTGAGTTGTTTTAATAAACATTCAAGAGGTAGAACTATCATCCAAAATGTTAAAATCCTGTACTTATCTGGAAGAAAAATATTACAAGGATTCAACTGATTTGCCACATTGTGAAGATTAGCAATAAGTATTTTTTTAAACACCCAAGAAGATTAAATGTTTAAATCAGTGAGATATGTCAGATAATTTCCTGTAAAAATAAAGTTATTTCCCCACTGAGTTTACAAAAAGAACCAGATTATCGTTGTAACACAATATTCAGAATATATAGAATTTTACTACACTTTATGGTAAGAGAAAAGCAAAATATATTTTAGGTAATGATTGTTAGTGGAAAATGTACAAAAATCATGATAAAAAAAACTGTTAAATGTCCAATGGGTGGATAGTTGAAAACAGAATATTTCATTTGTGTACAGTATGATGGGGATTTCATGGTGGAATCGGATTGGGAAACAACTCCAGTTGCATTATTTTCATTTAACTGATCTCTTTCTAAGAAAAATATGTATTTCCTATCATTTACATTGTATAGCTATAAATGTCCCATGAGCGTGTTCCTTCAACACTTGCCAAGCACGCCTCATCTTTAGCATTGTAATACTATTATCTGCCAAGAAAACTGTCTATTATAAGTTTTTCGCCTATCAGCATAGGTTAGACTTACCAAGCATGTTGCCTACAGATTTGTTATATTACCAATTCAGCTCTTTTTGGACTTCCCAGATGCTGATCACCTTGATTACATTCAGTTGCATTTCAATTATGCTCTTTGGTAAAGGCATCACCTAGATCAGCCATACCTAACCTAGGTTCCTCCAAACCCCAGGATGACACCTGCATAGTTCTGGGTCCAACATAACATAGCACAGTCAGTAAAATCACACCAGTGATCTTTTTAGCTATTCAGTCAAGGGTTGCATTCTTTTATAACACTCCATAAGTTCGTTTTAGTAGGGATTCCCCAAAACTTGACAATTACTTCAAGGGTTTCCCTGAGGGTTAAAACCTTAATAAAGCAAAGTCTAAATTCCAGAAAATAGGATAGAGTGTATGATACCCAAATATGTACAATATATATAGTTGTTTTTTGTTATTGATTAATGTATTTTTTAGAGGAATTTCCTTTACTCACTGCAGCAATGACAACACAAATTGTTGGATTTCCCTTATATTCTCTCGAAACGGGCAATACATCTCCAGTGGGGGCACAGAAGGTAATATTTGAGAGATGTCAAAATTTGGATATTTTAGAATTGAGGCAAATTAAGTACTTTTAATGGATAAAGGTTGTGATCCATTGTCATATCATTCTATTGTAAAATTGTTTCATTATGGTAGGTGAGGACTTTTTCTTGTTCCTATGGGATCTCTTTAGTGTGTAATTCAAGTTACACTTTAAACATTAAAGTGTTAAATAAATGCTTCAGCATTCTCCTATATTGAAATTATAGGTGACCATCCATGTCTTAATGCTGTAATAAGCTTAAGATTGTACAAACTTGTTAAAAATGTTTTTCAATACTTTTCAGTTCCCTGGGTTAAGAGGAAGAAGACAGATGCCATGGGCAAAATAAAGACATGTAAAATACATTGACTGAAGTGGAAAATCTGAAATGTCAACTTTCTTATTTCACTTGCTGGATTATGACAGTGGAAAGATCAAAAGAGAAGTACTTACAATGTTATATATTTGTATGTGCCAAATATTGTCATTTTACACTACCGTTTAGAAGAAGGTCGCTGTGCAAAAACGAGCAAGCAATATAACTTGCAACCTCTGTCATGGATAATAATTTAGTCATTCATTTTGCAAGATTGATGTATAAGTTTGATATTTGTAATAATGTTATAACTAGAAAGATACTGGTAAAAGGACAATCAAGCATCTTTATCCTCCGTTATTATGCTTGCAACAAATGAGTAAATGAAAAGATCCATTAGTACTTCTAAGGGCTTTTTCAGAGCCCCTGTGAGCCACAGCATTCTTCCACTGGCTTAACCACATCTCCAGTCACTCCCATTCACTTGAAAACGGTCATGGATTATTTTGACACATGGCTGCAGCAGAACGCAGTGTGGTTCACAAAAGCATTAAGTGGCTTTTAGCTGTGTGGGTGCTTTTGTAACAATTGTGCTGCAGATGAGTGCAATGTGGTCACCTGCAGTGCTGTTTGCCACAGTTTGTGCATCTGGGGGTGGCCAACCACCTACTTTTCCACCATGGGTATGAAAGGACCCCAAGATCAGTATAATTCCAAGTAAAATAACTTTTGGGAAGCCATACATGCCCATTACTAGTTGAATTAACCAATTACTGGTTGAATTTGGTATCATTGCATAGGCATTCAATACTAAGATCATTTATTAGTACAATTGTACATGGCTGGTTATTGAATACCCATCATTGTAATCATATTGTTTAGAGTCCCATGGCTGTTTATGGTATGAACATAAGATGGGCAACAAAGAGCAAGAAATACCGTTTTAAGTGGTTTTCCACTTGGGCTACTATGTGGATAATTTTACTGGTAACTGATCAGGAAGGAACAATGCTGCTCGTACTCACCCCGCACTTAAAAATCAGCTGTTTGGTCACTGCTGTTGGCTACTGCTTGGCACCTATTAGTGTAAATAAGCAATACTTGTGTATCCCATTTAGAAGAAATGTAATTTTGAGGTCACACTGTGTCACACTAAAATATGTTGTGCAGCTCCAAGCAGTAATAGCTTCAGAGCTGTTTACAAGTATTGTTGATAAGTGGGTGTAAAAATAGTACTACTCTTTCTGGCAAAATACAGGATTTGTCCACCTTGTAGCCTAAGGATTGAAAAACTGTATTAGATGTCTGTAATCCCATTACCATTGTGTACATTGTCACTTGTGTGTCCCTGTTGACAGGTATAAGTTAGCATTGCATGGGTACAAAATCAGGATAATATACAAATGTGAGAGCGCTTTTTTTATTATTATTTTGCATTTAAGTATTCCTCTGTGTACCTTGCTTGGTCTGGCTCTCTCATCATCACTCATTTAATCTGCCCATTTCTGCTCCTTTGCATTGTGTCAGTATTTTGGAATAAAGTGAACAGAATGAGACAAGAATGTTTACTTGACCTGTATAAAAGCTCCAATACTTTGATAAAAGTTGCCATCATCAAAGCAGATTTCTACAGCTTTGATGTTGCAAACTGTCTCAGGTCAGTACAGTGTATTGCAGAGATCTCACTAAGAGCTGGTTCTTTTTCTATTTGACTAGAGGGAAGATTTTTTTTTATTAAGGTCAGCATCTTAATTCCCCAAAATATGATGTTCAGCTTGCTTTGATAATTCAGAAAATATGTATTCATGGTTTGACTTGCACAAACTTTGAAACAAAGGAATTGTATGTTTTTCCTTTTGTTTGGTTCTAATGTAAATGTACCTTTTGTGCAGAGAGTTAAATAAAACAACCCAAAATAAAGACAAGACTTAAGTGCCACATTTTATGTTCTGTATGAAACAAGAACCTGTGTAATATACAGTTCTACCTGAAAGAAAACAATTTCCCCCTTTTCAGCAAAGGATTCTGAAAACGCAAAAAGCTGATTAATTAGGAGATTATTGATCAGTAATTAGAAACCAAATTGTTCAATTTGTCATGATTCTGTATTTTAAGACATTTTGGAATTTATTAGGATTGATCAAGGTTTAGTATCTGCTTGATGAAGTCTGAGTAAATTCCTGACATGTCACATTATACAACAATAGTACCATTGCTGTTGTAATACAGGTCTACCTTTAATATTTAAAATTATAGCTGTAGTCCTGTGACATTTCATAGTTTGGGAAGATATCATTAATTCACCTATCAAATCATTAGGAGTCATGTATCTTTGGAATATATATATAGATTTAATTTATGGGTGTTAGTTACCAACCTATATTATTAAACTAAATATTTTGAAATCACAGGCCTTATTTCTCTAGAGTATGCATTCCTATTATAAAACAGCACATGTAGCTGAAGAATAGCCGACCCTGCTCAATATTACCCCAATGACATTTCAGCCAAGAAGATATTGTGGTTGTGAGGTACATGTTTGCCCTGGGGTAAGAAATGCAGGGAAGACAATGGTAATAGCTGTCTGGAAGAAGTAAAAATGAATCCAGCTCTTGCTGCAGCTGACTGTCTCATAACTCTTGTATACAGCTTTTAACTTTTTCCTAATTTGTCCCATTTCTAATAACACCTTTCATTTTTCATAGCACAGATGTGACAGCATTTCTAGGTGTGCCATCTTTCACCATAGAAGTTCACCTCAATCAAGTCTCAAAAAGCCAGAAAGACATACCACCATAAAAGATAAACAGAATAGCAATAAAGATTAGATTTTCTTTATATGTATTTATATTACTATATATTAAAGCAGAAATAAAGTCAACATTTCCTGGTCCCATAGATTCCCTACATCATTGATACTTGTAGACACCAAATCATTTTAACAAATTAAAATGAAATGATTAAACTGACCTGGTTTGACTTTCCCTTGGAACCTGTGTTGACCTGAAGTAGGCTGCAAATTGCTCCTCTCTAAGGAAGAATGTTTTTTATAGTATGGAAAATAAAAGAGAATCCTATAAGTACATATTACACAAATACAAATTGACAGTAGTTAATAATTGATTGCAATTATTGATAATTAAATTGTAATACTCTCTCTAAACGGGATATGAGGTAACCATGTATAATGGCTGCTTCTATTACCACTGTACTGTAAATACAGGACAATGGGGGGAAAATACAAAATGGCGGATTGTGTATTTTACACAGGGGACATTACTATGGGATGAAAACAGATAAAAGAACTAAAAGGGTAATGAGGAGTTGGGGGTACACTTTTTATTGTATGCCATGCCATATCTCTGCAGTAGAGTAGAGATACCCGTGCAGAAAAAGCACTCCAAGGAGCTAATGTCCTAATATAATGATTTCATACTCACCATAATCCCTAGCTGATAACTCCCTCTGAATTATTGTCACGGAAATTTAGGTGACACAATTATTAGAAAGAGTGTCAAATGTAGAAGATCTTTTTGAATGTTGTTGCTCTTTAATTCACTGGTTTTTACCATTAGATATGTCAGCAAATTGTAAAATATTCATCAACATACAAGACTGGGCAGACATGTATTAAAACTAGTCTACAGGCCTACAAGCTCACCAGTCACAATAGGGTGGATTTTTTTCAGCTATTTTTATGTAGTACCTATTAAGCAGGAAAAAACATGTCATAAAGGCCATTTAAGTAAAGGGTATAAAAGTCACAAGGTTACAACACAAAAGCTATTGAAATAGTTTCCTTAAATCATTATTATGGTTGGTCTCTTTACAAAAACATTTATTTTAATTAAAATGAACCTTGTGGTCTAATTGGCATGTCGGCTATACCAAATGATTTGTCCTCCAAACAGTTAGGGGATTGTGGTAAAAAAAAATCTTATAGACAGTCTCAGGAGCAAGTAAGGTCACAATAAACGCATACTATAATTTACAAATATTATTAGGCAAATCTTAAAGTGCAACATTTTAAAACCCCCAAAAAGTAATACAACAACATAGAAATATATATTTTCAGGAAACGGCTTATTGCAAAGAGTATTGTTGCCTGAACACTGAAATCTAGCATTGATCCAGCATTGCTTGCCACCTGCACATCATGCTTGCCATTGCTTTCTTGTACTACAGAGCCCCAACTCTACTGTTTTTATGAGAATCCTGGGCTTTATTGATCAAAGTATTTTCTTAATAAGAACTGTGCTGTGGATCTTTATATTGGGGTTGCTGGTTTTTAATTTCAGGCTGCCCTGGGTCACATGGCCCTAAATGTTTTATTTAATGTATTATTGCTGTAGTATGCTTGATTGCTTTTCATCCTCTATAAACACTGAGAATAGTGAATGGGCCAATGTGTAAATCCTGTACATACCTTCTGACAGTGCCACCTTCACCTTGTGACTGGTAGCTGGGACTATCAATTCACCTACCCATGACATAAGAAGAATTCAGCCTAACGATGCCTTTTGGCTTTCTAACTCAGGCTTGTCCCTGGTACTCAATTTCCCCATTCTATTTAGAAAAGTCAGCTGTTAGAATCATTGTAAATGACTTTCTGTTTGATCTTCTGTTGCTATTAAGAAATAAGTCACTAAGTAGACAAAATACTGTAAATTTGCAAACTGTCTAATTGTGTTTATCATCACACAGCTATGTAAGTAGTACAAACAGTCTTAGGTGGGTGGGAGATTAGCACCAGAATAATAAAAGTTTGAATCTGATTGTCATAAACCTGTTTGCAAATTCCCTCCAGTACCACTGTTGCAGTCTGGTATTACCACACAACCCTGATTATGTTTAGAATAGATTTCTCTTATTTCTGTCTGAGAGCAGAAAGAAGCCTGTACTTCGGCTGACTAGGTTTGTTCATATGAAATGTGACAATAGCCAATTGCAATAAATGTGTTCTGGTGCTGTAAATTGAGGTGAATAAGTTTCTGCCAATATGTGGATAATGGTTGATTTTTTATGATAGCATATGGGTACATTCATATTTCTAAATTGATAGAAATAAAAAAAAAAGCCAAATAATAAAACCATACAATGTGGTAAGGCAGATAATGGAATGGAATGTTGATACAAAGGAATTGAACACAAAAAGAAAAATGTCCTTCGTAGTATCTTAACACAGACTGAAAAAATCTAGTCATTAAAGAGAGAGCTAGAAGCCCTTCTACAGATAGTGCTCTTTCAGTTAACATTAACTTAATGACAATTACAGTTAAACCTAAAATTTAATTCTATTCAGAAGAGCCATTTACTTCTTCAGCTGCCTTGATTGTAGCACAATTACAGTACTATTAGAGTTACATTTGGAAACACTGGATTTTACATTGTACAATGTGATAATAGCCATGATTACACAATTTAAAGAGTTTAAGATTTATATTCACCCAGACTTTTATACATATTAGGAGACATGGTAATGGTCCATTCATTTACTCTGCAATAAATTCTTTGTCAAGACATAGGATCTACTTTGAATACACAAGTGCCTGTTTTAACAATTCATAATGATCATGTAATTGAAACAATCAATAACTTATGGGTGTAAACCATAACCCCCCCCCAAAATAGATATATATATAAATTTAAACTTTGCAGCTCAAATGTAGTGGTTGCATTAGTTTTCAATAAATGTTTTAGTGGCTATACTCACTCATCCATATAAATTGAGGGAGCCCTAGCTGTCACCCAGGCTGCACTATACATAGGTCTGCTTGTGTTCATCTCAGCTCTTAATGTCCGCCACCTTTGGCTCCATTTCTACACCCTTTGGCCTTTTTTAAGTTTCCTGTGCACAGGTTATCAGTGTTTCCTAATAGAATAGAACAGAGACACAACTCCAGAGGAGAAAAGCAGATAGGAGGACTCAAAAGACTCAGTGGAGTGGATCAGCAGGGCAATATTTGTACTAGTGAAAAATAAAGTCTGGACTAACACAAATATCAAGATGATAGAATGTACTTTGGTACAATATTTTTTAAATATTATGAGTGTGGTAATTCAGCTTGTTGTAAAGTATTACCTGGAGTCATTAATTGTTGGCTTTGTACCATTATTATTATTCCTTCATTCCAACAGGAAGGCATTCATAGATAACAAAGGGGCTTATGTATGAACAACAAAAAAAGTTTTTTTTTTCTGTTGCAACCAATCATCTTCCAGCTGTTGTTTCTGCAGTATTCTACAGACCTAAAAACTACATTGTCATGCCCTACTCTATGTTCTATTTTAACTTGATCGTGATAATTTAGACACCCTCTCCCAAAGAAAATTGTTGACCTAAAAGATTCCAAGCATGAACCCCAGCAGGCCATAAAGTCTGAAATATGTCTTCACAAGGCCATAATGCAATCAACAACATGTAGTGGATTACAACATAACTCAGGTATTGTGTTACCGGAACATACCAATGGTATTGTTTTACAGATTTCACCCACTTTACATAACTGATATAGGATTACATTGCACTATTAGATTGGTTTTCTATGTATTTCCACTTGAAATAGCCTGCACCATGACAAAATCATTTATATATATTGGAAAAAGGTTAGAAAAAGGCATTCTTTGTTAGTCTCAAATTTGCGGCACTGCAAATCCCTTTAATTAGTGCACGATCTCTTTTACACTGAGGTTTCTGTTGTACTCTTTGGAGGAGTTTATTGGCAATTAGAGGAAAGCTGTAGGAATCACGAGCTGTAATTATAGTGAGAATCCAATAATGCTTTGGGGTCTCAATTCTCCAGACACAATAATCTTAAAAAAATTGGAAATGCTCTCTATCCCAACAGGGTCCTAAAACATGTATCACAATATGTATTCCAATATCCCCAAATGACTTTACACAGTGTATTCCAATATAGATCTTTTACAAGGTTTATGAGAAAACACAAAAACAAGCATTGAACTCCAGCCTCAGCAGAGATTATAAAATAAAGATTTGTGACTCTGTTTTTTTCCCCTAATATACAGTTGAAAGGATACTGAACATTTGCTGTGGTGGAATAATCAAATGATATTGGTGACTATTCTGTAGTAAAGAAAGATACGGTCCCTCATAAAAAAGGTTTCTATAAAGTAAGTCTACATTTACAAGGATCAACTAATATGAACAGGGATAGCTTTACAATATATATAGAGTGCAAAAATACTTTACGATATACCTTGTGCAAAAATGTAAAAGGTGCCCCCACACACACAGTTTTCACTTTTTCTGGTTTACCACACTAGGCATACAAAGTACACACCATGAAAGGTATGCTTTACTGTTTGTTGTTTGACATATATTACCAATTGCAGAAATCAAAATATTGTTATTAGTATTTAAATGTTAAAATGTCAAATATAAATATAAGAACAATGTCACGCCACCAATAGTAATTTAGCTTATTTTAATTCTGCTTAATGCCAACATACTAATTCCACTGCCTAAACAAGATAGTGAATATTCAAACACAAAGTTTATCCAATATGTTGATGTGATCTTCATTAATGTTATCAAAAACTGATTGGCCACAGGGAATTTAGATTTAAAATATACATGTTAATGACCATGCTTTGTCAAGAGTGCAAAAAGCAGGTGTATTCTGTGATTTTTTTGTATGAAAAAATTGGTGGTATGTGGCATTGGCAACAAGTTATGGCAAAGAGGTAAAATACGTAAGGTAAGTGGGACCTGAGGTTGAATTAAATTATGTATATACATAGTCAGTATTTGGTCCAAATGGTCTTGTCATGCGGGTATTAAATAGTTGTATCTGCAATGGAGGATAAGATCCTTGTTCATGGTTTCCACAGGCAGGTAGCATGGATCACCAGAGGCGCTGAGTCTAAGTAACAACAGGTCTTCACTAGGGCACTCCACAAGGGCCGATGTGCCAGTAGCCAAGAGGCCCCTACCTAAAGAGAAATGCTGGAGCCACCTCGGTATCAAGACAGGCAGCAGGCAAATGTAAACTGGGTCCTAGCAAGGGTGAGGGCAGGCGGCAGACAGGCATAGTCAGGATATGGGTACAGGGGAAAGCAGTAGACAAATGTAGTCAGGGTCCTAAGCACATATCAGGGCAGATGGCAAACAAACAGAAACAGCAAAAGGATAGAACACAGAGTAGCAACTTAGCTGATGCAAAGTCACAGCACCAGCCACAAATACCGCTGGGGCTAAATAGCCTGTTTAAGGAGCGCCTCCTCTCTGGGCTGTGTCAATGTGAGGAAGACTGCCCACAAACATTTGAGACCAGGAAGTGCTGCATGGAGACAGAGAGTGAGTGCTACACTTGGCAGTTTGCATTTGACCCATTCACTCTCAATTGGGCTTCCACAGGTAGATGCTACATTTAGCATAATTTCCAAGGCAGTGGTTCACTGGTGTAAGGAGGTGGTAACCGCAATGCAACATCTCCACAAGTCTGAACGCAGTGTAAAATTTTGTTTACATTCGTGTTTTTTTCAAGCAGTTTTACTGCATAAAACTTATTGCAAAATATGATTAATATTGCAACAAGTAGCCACGTATTCCAGGCATTGGAAGTTGGCATTTTGTCAGATGATACTCAGACCCTCCATTATCACCTGACTGGTTTATCTCAGACCCTCGATTTGCACCTTAATGGTTTATAAGAGACCCTCCATTTGTACATGACTATCCAGCAAGACAGCCAAATTGAATTGATGGGTCTTGCCTGGCCATTAACAGAGCCAGGTGCAAGTGAGGGTTCTGGTTAGCCAGCTAGGGAGCCAGGTGCAGTGAAACCTGACCCTCCTTTTGCACCTGTCTCCCTTTCTAGCTAATCCAGATCCTTCATTCTACCTGACACCCTTGCTTGTTATCCGAAACCCAATAGTTGCTCCTGGCTCCTTTGCTGGTTGGCCCAGGCCCTTTGACTTGAATTTTACAATGATGGAGCTAAAAGTGTTCAGAACATAACAATTCTTACTCAGATCAAATCTAGTTGTGAAATCTGACTGGATGTGTATTTTTTTAATAATTCATACTATACCTGCCAACTTCATGTATAGAATGGTCAGCTGTCATTGTCTGGTGGCCTACTTGTCAAAGTCCAGTAGCTGAATTGACTGATCTCTCTTACACCTGTCAGTACCAGGTATTGTAATATCGGATTGGAACTTGGATTGCTCAAACTTCGATCCAAGGTCGAAATATCTGTAATCTGAATCAAAATCAACTCTAATCAGAATGATATGAACACCATTAGCTTAAACTTTTAGACACTGGGAGTGGGGGACCCAGACATTTTTCACAGTACAGGGCCACAAAATTTCTGATGTCCGCTCTGATTACAGTTTAGCTAATTGTATAAGTATATTTTCCCGTAAAGCACCAGCATGTACACGCATTCCATACCCTCAAATCTAAGGAACTCCATATTGGGTTTGTATTTTATTACTAAAAAAAAAAAAAGTTTTATATCTGTACTGTATAAATTGTTAATTTATGCTAAAACTGATCATCCATCAATGCATCTGAAGACAATAATACGCCTTGCAGAAACATTTCTCAAAAAAAGTACAAATTTAATAGTGCTATCAATCTTTTCAATGTTATTGTTCTCATAAAAAATGTTAATTTTTAATCACTTTGTTCATTATGTTCACAAAGAGTAATTAGGTGGTATGGTGTAAAAACAAAAATTGTTGTAACCATAAGGGGAAAATTTAATCCCACCTGACATGGTCATAAAATTTTATATCAAAACACCCTTTAATCCTAGTGTATTAACAAATGTCTCAGGAGACAAACTTCTTTCACTAGCTATGTCAAAATGAAGTCACTGCATGTTTATATCCCTTAAGCAAAAAAAGCAATCAAATCTATTTATAATTTATGGTTACCTTTACCAAAGCAGCATTCCATTTACTGGAGCTGTATTACATATTTGCCACCAATGACCACTAAAAATTATTGCATGGGCATATATATATTACTTGTAAATTTAGTTGTCAGGCTATCACCATGATAGGTAGATAGATAGATAAATAGATAGATAGATAGATTTATGGTTTAATTATTAGTATGTTACATTATGGTGGTACACATCCAACACTCTATATAGTAACCATGCTACACTAGACACTCCTAAATGACCTTTAGACAATGACAGGGCCAAGCTTTGACATGTGTGTAGTAGTATGATTTTTGCACAAAATACGGCTAGAAATTGTTGTCAGCAGCTGATTTTAATATACAGTATTGTATATTCCAATTATCATTTGAACCGTTGTCAGACTTCTTATTTCTAGACACTGGCCCAAAAATGCCATATACAGAACTCACAATACCAGAATTTCCACTTATGAGCTCCTAAATTATACAGCCAAAGTTATTTTATGAAGCCTTGTGAAATCAGCAGCAACAAATTAGCCATTATATTTCAGCATTTTCATAGGTAAAGTCATTACATTGTACATCATTATATATTCATATTAATATAAGCACTGCTTATATTTCTTCACATGTAAATCTCAGCAACAGGATATATTAAAATGGATGTGAAATCTAGACATTACCATTTCCTTTATTCATCTTTTTGCTGTGTTAAATACCATTTAAAGTGTATTAGTATATCTATTCTATAAAGGCAAAAAATATCTGTTTATCTTGTGAGCAGTGCTCTGTGCCTCTGCTGTACAATTATCAGTTTGCATTTTCCCAGTTACCTCTGTTAACCACAGAACGCCATCTTTTGTTATGGAGATGTGGAGGGGTAGTGTCCTGTAGTCCAAATCAGAACAAGTAAAGTATGGTGGCAGCATAACACGAATAAAATAAGCCCAAAAAAGAAAAACTAAGTCAACTACATCTAGTGTATTGCAATATATAAGATTTCTGTTCTTTAGTTATAGTTTTAAGCGGTCATGGGGTTATAGCACTAATGTTCCCTTTTTTATAGCAACATCATTTCTTCACAATCCTATTGGTAAAAATATGTAACACTATGTTTATGTTTCTTTATTATAGTTAATAAAATGTTAGCCGCTCACCATGAGGCAGGTGTAGTATAAATGCCAACGGCAATGAACACTGACATTATTTGCCTATTCATCATTACAGGGCACCTACTGTGAATGTATACGGTAGAGAAGCAGGAATGTGTCCTGCCTCAGTCCTCTCTTTCATCAACAGGGCAATTTAATTAAAATCTTAATGTCTTGATTAAACACGCTAAACTAAAATATTGGATTCAGGGATCATTTTTTAACATATAATATATTATTTAATAATGGTAGAGAACAAAGGATACATATTTTTTAATAATAATGCATACATGTCTGTTCCCTTTGCTACCATGTGACATTCAAACTTTCAGGAAAATCTGTTTATTGGTTATTATGAGATTAACCTATTGCTGACATTTATTTTTTTTCTATTCTTTCTTTGTAGGTAGGAGGAAGAAGGAGAGGTGCACTACAATATTATCTGAATCAAGAACTGAACTAAGAAAGAAGTCTGTGCTCGGAGATGAAGACCAAGGTCGTTTAGGTTAGGTTAAAAGACAAAAGAAAATACCACCTACTGGAACATTTGGAATTTGTTCAACTCCTTGACATACTTTGCATTCAGATAGAAATACATCAGGAACACAGAGTCACTGAACTGTAGCAGAACCAACTAAATGCACCAGGCATTTGTAGGGTTTTCTGGCTGCAGAGGAGATTGGTGAATGGCACTTCATCAATTTCCTATTGCTTGATATCTGGATCCGCTTACACTACAAAGAGGCTGTCCAGGTGATATAACATCCCTGCGCTTAGGCTGTCCAGTTTAATGTGTATGGCAGACTTGTCTCTTCAATAGTCATCTTGAAGTAGATTAGCTATATCACTAGTCTAAGCAACAGCATACAGTGGGCAAACTTCACTCCGCTGCTGGGCATTGAACACTGAGCCCTGGAGTTGCAGAAGTTACCGTAGGTATTTCAAGAGTTGTGTACTGGAGGAGCTAGGTATTGCTAAGAGAGTGAGGGGGGCCTTGTTTTTGTCCATGCATGTTTGCTCTAAAATCTCTCCTGGAGGTAAAATCTGTCACCAATAAGATGAAACTCCCTGTTGGGCATGATGATCTCCAAAAAGAAAGTATGGTGAGAAAGTAAAACTAAAAACAAGTTCAATGCTTTTGAAGATAGGATAGTCTAGCATAGGTTTTTTGTAATCAAGTCTCTAAACTTGATGAGCAACCACATGGTATATGGAGCTTTGGAGCAGTTATCTGTAACTTGCTAAAATATTGCTAACTGCAACAAAGCTCCATGTACCATGTAGATGCTCATCAAACAGGCAAGCTTACAAGACTGTTCATCATTTCAACATTTTGTAGTGTATTATACCCTTTTTAACAGTCTGTTGTGACATACCAGCACTTCCCAACAGTTTTTTTGTAATGCCTGCAATAATAAACAATTTGATGTATCACTGCACCTCTTTTGTAATAAAAAAAAAGGCAGGAAGGGTCATGGTTTCAGTTTAGTACCAGTCTATAAAAACAGACCAAGACATGACTCCATTCTGAAGATATATGACCCATGTTAAGACATTCATTCTACATTGTTGTGCATTACAATTGCCCTTCAACTCCTCTATGACCTTTTAGCTCACTATTTTACAAAACAATATACTTTCTTTCTATTATATCCCTAATTTCGGAATAATTCATGTCTTTGTTAGCCAGACATTATACAAAAATATTCAGGTTACAACCAATGTTTATTTCAAATTTATTCAAACATATATGTCTTATAGTGCCTAGCACGCCAGCTTCTGACTACTGTACTTAAATACTTCTTTATTGACACATACTAAGACTGCACTTTAAGATTGGAAATTAAATATATTCTTTGCCAGGTTTGCTTACCTTTTTGTTAACATTCTTATTTATAATGATTACATTCTTAATAATAAATTCTATTCATTAGGAAAAAAATCTCCTCTTTAATAGAGATAACATTATATACCAGAAGACAATCTTATCATGGTTCACCGTTCCCATGCCCTTCCCAAAGCAATAAATAGACATATTTATAAAAAAAATGCTGTTTACAAACATAGTAAATACAGTGCAAACGATGTTGCCAGTCAAAAGAATTGAACAAGTAACAAAACTTGAATATCTATGAGGAGCGGCAGTTTTATCAAACTATATCTCATAGAAAATATTACCCAGGAGAGCTCAGTACCATTTAAACACTTCAAAAGCCATTCCTGGCCTTATGGCTCTGGGTTTTGTAGACCTTATGAGTTAAAGTTAGCTGGGCCCTGCTGACAAAATACAATGATTTATTATCAGCAAGAAGAACTAATGCATTCAGCTTTACAACTCTCCTGATAGACAGGGGAGAAACTGCATTTATTACCTACATAATACCCATGTAGACCACTGTATTATTCATAGGAGTGGGCTTCTTTTACCATAACAATGCTGATAACCTATGGAAAAATGCATATTGTACATCCATTTATAACCTAGCTTTTAAACATATCTATAAAGCATGTCATGGTAAAAGTACTGAGTATTTTATGTCATAACATAAGTAGTGGGCATTAGCTGATTCTCCTCAATACACAAAGAAGAAAAAAAAATCAAATCACAGATAAGAGATGGATTTCTAGCATTCAGTGTTCAGACAAGGATTTGTTGAAATGCCATTTTCCTGAAGAATGGTGCCATAATAATCATTATATATTCTAATGGGAATCATTGAATCAGATATTCTCAGATGTTCTGGTTGATATATTTCTTATTCCACCCATGTCAGAGGTTCTGTTTTCTCCATTTATTTAGAGTTCTACACAGCACATCACAAAGTACATAAAACCATTAACATTTTTTAAGGAATAAAGCAGATTGGGAGCTGTTGCAGCTCTTAGGCTTCATGAGATTCTTTGGTAAACACTATGTAGGTGAAACACATATTTTTAGTCAGGATAAGGCTGTTATTCAAAAATAAGCACAATAGCCTGCATGAAAACTAGAAAAATATATGAAATAAAACAGACAAAAGAACATGTTTATTTTCCATCGTAGCTGTAATGTGCAATCTTTGTATTATGTAATTGAACATATAAACATCAATAGACCTCACAATATATTAATATAGTTATATACAATGAGTAATATTATTTGGATATGATATATACAGTTTTCATATAACAAAGCAGACACCTGTAGGGGTATTTTTGCAAACAGGGTGCACAAAAAAATGGGAGTTCAATAGCATGTTCAAAAAAACTAGGGGTTTTCCGCAGGCTGCACAACTAGGATTTGCCATGAGCGTGGACAGGTACACATAAAGACATTGGGCCTGATTTATAAAAGCTCTCCAAGGCTGGAGAGGATACACTTTCATCAGTGAACCTGGGTGATCCAGCAAACCTGGAATGGATTTCTTGAAAATCATTTGCTATTTGCCATCAAATGTGTTCAATCTTGGACCAGATCCATTTCTGGGTTGCTGAATAACCCAGGTTCACTGATGAAAGTGTATCCTCTCCAGCCTTGGAGAGCTTTAATAAATCTGTCCCATTGTGTGGGGAGGTGCTGGGGAAGCAGAAGTATAAGGTAAAGGTACCTGTATGGATGCATAATTTACAGGGCCTATTAACACTTATGTGTGTCCTCTGCATTGTATTTTTGGCCTGTTAAAAATGCATCCCAAACACTTGTTGACATATGTTTTGACGTTTTTATGTGTATTGACATTTTTATTATGAGATGTAACTAAACGTCAGTATCTAGAAAGCAGAATAATAGTCATGTGCTGAGATGTTTTAGCTGTAGTAGCCATAGTTCTGGATGAAGAAGAAAGAAAGAGGAGAATATGTTGGGTGCATCCTTTCTTTGCTAAAAGAGAGAAGTAGAGTTGGGTGCTGCATGGTCAGCTTCAGGGAGCATGAAATGAAGTTTGTAATTAATGCTTGATGCCAAGTGTAGGAAGGATCATAAAGCAGGTCCCGTACCTTCTTTTCCAGGTGTGGCAGGTTGCCAGGTAGAAGCTTGTGAACAGAGCTAAAAAATGTGTCAGAACATGTCAAACTGCTTCTATCATGCCATTTCATGCATTACCATACACTTTATGGTCAATTTAACAAAGACACAATAAAAAATGGGCATGATGCTTTTTACCTGCAGCTCAGATAAGTCAACAGTACAACTGAAGCCATTGGAAGATACAGCACATATTTCTGTAATTAAATGCTTTCATAATACCAGTCTGACCACGTCCTTAACGTTAGACATTTACCCCAAAAATGATAACCCAGTGTAGGACAAAGACAAATTTATTGAATTTGAGAATGATAACACAGGTCAACATGTCATTTTCATCATATATATTTTATGTGGGCTTTGTAGTATTGTTTGATTTCAAATCTGTGTTCAGTTTTTTTCTAGCACGTCTAGTTTTTGTGATGCAGCTAATTATATATTGTGTGAAATTCGTTATAAATAGCCTTAACATATTCATATTACAGCATTTAACAACAGTTTTCTTTTTTTAAGGTTAGAGACCGCACTAACTGCGATTGATTTAATTTGTCATTATGCCTAAATATTGTCTTAATTATCCAGACAGTTTATGTTACGTGTGTGGTTTATTCAAGACAAAAGCACAATGTTGCCAAATATCACAGAACCTAAAAAGATATACAAATTATCTTTCGGCTGTTCATTTGGTGACTAGGATAAATCTTGGGCTCCACATGTCATCTGTACCAGTTGTTCCAACAGACTGCGTGACTGGCTAAATCGCCATGAAGCAGCAATGCCATTTTCAATACAGATGGTGTGGAGAGAACTGCGAGACCATCTAATCGACTGCTATTTTTGCTGCGTCAACAAAAGTGGATTCTCAGGTAAAACTAAGCACAAAATTGTATATCCCAGCCTCAAATCTGCAATTAGGTCTGTTCCCCATGATGATTCATTGCCAGTTCCGGTACCGCCACATGATGGACTTGCTTCTGTAGAAGGTGATGAGAAATTTGCTGGAGTTGCAGCCCGTTACAACCCCGAATCATCTGATCCCGACTACTTGGCCGATGAAGATTCAGAACCAGAGACCTTTACACAAGCAGAGCTGAATGATCTCGTTCGTGATCTAAATCTCTCCAAAGACAAAGCAGAACTTCTTGCTTCAAGGCTTAAACAGAAGCACTTGCTTGCAAAGGGTGTAATTGTAACTCACTACAGAAAACTAAATCATAACATGACAACGTTCTTCACTAGTGATGGCTCACTATGATACTGTCATGATATAAATGCACTCTTTAACAGTTTGTCACAAGAGCATGTTCCATCTTATGGGCATATTTTCATTGATTCCTC
>NC_092859.1:92099322-92122931 GCF_032062135.1 Pyxicephalus adspersus
AGCAGCTGAGCTAGAAGCTTGGGATGCATTCAAGTGGCTGTGTGAAAATTTCCTGGGCAACCATAAGTTTCCTGCATACAAGGAAGGAGTTTAGAATCTTCTTGATTCATACCAGAAACTGGGTTGTCGCATGTCATTAAAAATACATTTCTTGCACTCACATCTAGAACTCTTCCTGGAAAATCTTGGTTGGTGACGAACAAAGAGAACGTTTTCACCAGGACATTCAGTTAATGGAGCACTGCTACCAAAGTTTCTGAAATGAAAGTATGATGGCCGACTACTACTGGATCCTGTACTGCGACAATCCAGACAAAGAGTATACAAGAAAATCATACTCCAAACAATGGTACCTGACTGACATTGTTCAGTAGATCTATACCACAGTGTGCCTTCTTTTACTTCACACTGAAGATGTATTAACATTTACTTAATGATGCTTACGTTTTAGTACAAAATACATGCACGTACAATGTTAACTATAATAGTACTCATAACTCAGGAACTGTACGTGTTAGGGAAAAAGTGAAACAGATCTGAAATCTGCTTGAAAAACGGATTTAGAAAAGTTTGCTGTGGTTTCTGATGAGTATCAAAACTAATTTTTTATTGACCTCTGTAATGGGAAGTAGGCTTTCGTTTCCAGTAAATGCTTTTTTAGTGTTTACCTTGCAATAAGGCTATCAGTTAACATGTTAACACGGGCAGAGGGTATAATAATTATTCATCTGTCCATACCATATAGTATTCAAAAGCATTGTACCAAAATAGTTTTTGCCTATTTTTGCTACTTTATAAAATATTCTTTCATATAAAAAACAAATCCAACAATCCTTTCACTTCATACTAATATAGCAAAGATATATTATTTATCAAATCGTTTGCTAAATAATTACAGGATGTCTACAATATATTATTTAAAACAAAATAACCAGTTGAACACTACAAAATGCACAAAGCTAATCTAATTTGTAATAAATAATGACCTGATAATTGCATTTTGTAAAGGCAAGCATTGCAAGTACCTGAATTTCCCTGGGTCTTAGCCTATGGTAACTTGTACAGCTTTTGCTAAGGCTACAATGTGGGATGAAGCAGCACAAGAAGCAAAACAGTCCATGTGCTGACAAGATGATGAGTTCATCACTGTGCTGTTTCTCCTATGCTGTCCTGTCACTGGCTGAGGCTGGTCAAGTTAATTTAGGCTCAGAGGAAGCAAGTTGAATTAGGTTGTCCATTTGACTGAGGTCATATGAAAACAAACCATAATTACCATGGAGGAAATCTCTGAATTGAAGGTGTATATTCCAAAAAATTGGTTTTGATATTTTATCTTCATCAAGCTATTTATTTTTATCTTAACTTTTTTTGGTTGGGGTTCTACTTTAAAAGAGAAAAAGCACACATATCAGCACAAATATCTGCTGTCTGCGAACTATCCCATACAATGTCAGATTTTAATCTGGGTCAGATTCCATTTTGCTCATTTCTGTTCACTGGTTCAGATAGGTATATTGCAGTCAATCTGCACTTCTTGTACAGCTCATATAACAATGTGTAAGGAGCATGCTTCCTCTAGAATCATGCTGCTCGGCACCAAGTGGGACATTTGTAACTGAACCAACAAAAACTGTGCCTTGTCTGCTTTTCTCACAAACATAAATTGGAATAGGCGTTTATTCAGCAAACTTGTATTGTTATTTTCAACATCTTATCCAGTATGCAATAGAAATATTGCGTGCAGAATACAAAGCCCTCTTGCCTTGTCAGCATATACTTCACAGCTAAAAGGAAAGTCTCCCAGCACGGCTTCTGTCAGTCCCCTAAATCACAGGCAGATGCATTTATGAGGCATTTAAACATTTCCTAATATTTAATTCATAAAGGTAAATACAATTACATGTCAAAAAATTTAACACACAATAAATACACATGAAACACTTTCACTGATTATTCAAATACAAATGTAAAATATGGAAGTGGTTTGTGTTTACAATGGTGAAAAGTAGCATTCTATCATTCAATAGCACTGCTGTACATTTTACTGGGAACCAAACGCTAATAGTCAAAGTGAAGGGATAATAAAGTATAATATATAAACAAATATGTTGTTGCACATGTTCTAGTAATGCCAGATTTCTAACTTTGTATCTGGTGATCCTGCCTACAAGGTGTAATTACATGCACTTTGTGTGATTGGTGCGTCAGCACGGCTGCAGTATTACTCTTGTTCACTCCCAAGATGGATTTTAAAACAGAATTCAACACACCTTCCCTTTGTGTCATGGTGGTGCTGACATCTTTTTCTGGTCTTCTTCCAGGTGTTGGTCTTCTTGATTGGCTGACGTGGAATGATGTAACTTCCACACATATGCACAGGTATTCCTTTGTTCCAGGTGTTCTGATGTGAACGCTGAGCTTCATATGAGCAGCTTAGTGTACATAAACTGCAGGTTCTATTTTTTTATTGTTTTTTTGATAAAATGTCTTGGATGGCTGTATTTGAAAATCCTAGTTTCTGAAATACTTACACCAGCCAACCTAAATCGCGTAACTTAAATCGCCTTTCTTCCTCGTTCTGATGCTCAATTTTAACTTCAGCAGGTCATCTTTACATTGTCTACATATAATACTGCATTCAGTTGCCAAAAAATTGGCTATTTGAGTTAAAAAGCAGTTGTGCCTAATAAAGTGGCCATTGAGTGTATTTTTGTTGTTTTTCTTACTTTGCTCTGCAAAATATTCTTTTGTGAGAGTTTTGTATTTCCATAACTACATGCACATGTTCAGCCGACTGCTCAGTAGAAAGTCTCAGCTTCACTAACCTGCTTTTCTGTAAAACCTGTAGGCACCAGTTTTATGTTCATGTATTTATATACATGAGCTGTATATATTCCAACACTAATTCAGGGTAGTCAAGGTTGAGAAAGTGCACAGAGCTGTTATTGACAGATTACATTCTGCAGATCAGATCAAATTAAAGGTACACTTCAAATAAATAGTCTAATTTGGTTGTTTATTATTGAACATAAAACTTGAAAGAAAATCCCAAAACACCTTGACCTATTGTTATATGTAATTGATGGAGAACTGTTTGATGTGTATCTTTAGCAGGATACAAAAAACAAATGTTTTCAGCTTCTGTTATTTATCTAACCATTTAAAGTCAGTCTGCGGAGTGTATTTGAAGAAATACAAACCATTTCATACAGTAAAGTGTATGATCTTCAGGATAGGTAACAAATACACACCTTGCTGTGTTTTACAGTAAAAATTGCAAGTCACACGTAGAATATAAATGCAGACTTTTATGACTGCCCAAAAATTTAGCGCAACAGCTTAACTTCAGCTAGAAACAGCCACCTGCATTCTAATGTTTGGTATTTCTGAAAATGAGGGGAAGACCTGACATTAATTTAATTCATATTACCCTTGACTAAATAATGCCTAAATATATTAGGCAATAAAATAAAAGCTAAATGCCAATTTTTATTGTACTATCTAGGTAATTATAAAATGTCAGTTTAAGGTTGACTTCAATATTTCTAGTCAAGTCTTCTCTGACGCCTAATACTTTGTAAAAAAAAAAAAGTACATGGATGATTTTTAGAGCGATTTATTAAATTTCTATTCCAATAGACAGCAGTGATTCATAGAAACAACCTGGGTATTTGGTTAATGGTAATGTCATTTAGATGAACAGCGAGGTATACAGGGTCAGATCTTTCATCAACTATGGTGCAAAGTTTAACATTTTACAATGTATGGACTTTGTATGTTTTCCCCATATTGGCAAGTGTTTCCTCAATCACTTCAGTTGTCGCCCACATCTAAATGCATACTGGTAGATCTGACTTCCTACCTCCTAAACTGACCTTAGACTATGTTTGAACATTAGACTCTAAAGCTACGTACACACGTCCAATGGTTCTCGCCTGATAATCGGCTCAGTGCCAATATCGAACGAGAATCTGGCATGTGTACATCACCTGTGGTCCATCGTCCGAACGACCGTCCTGGACGATCCACGTACGATGGATGACGAACGATCCTAATGCAAGTCGATGGAGATCCTAATGCGAGTCGATGGAAAGGATAGTGAAAGGTCCTTTCCAACGACAATAATTGCTGAGTGTATGTAGCTTAACTATCATGGATTGTGACCATCAGTTAATGACAACGCCTATGCAAATACAAGCAAAAGATAAATAGGGTTTTTTCTGATACAATGGGAAACTAGAAGTGGTAATCTGATAACAACCCTGTAGACTTTCTTTTTAACTGTATATTATTTGGACACCATTTGTCTCCTACAGTGAAAAAACTTTATAATATGTGTTACAGTACATTTTTACTAGTGATGAATGAAATTGCTAAATAAAGAATTCATAAGGTGTAAATATGCAAAGCAGAAAAATTCATTTTGTTTGGTTAACAACCTAGCCCATATGCCGGACCTTCGTACGGGCAAAAAAAAATGGCTAGGATGGTTAAGCCCGTATTTTTGTCACAGCCTTACCTCCATGGTCCCGCTGTGCACATCCAGCGTCGTTTTCCTATTCCAGCGTCGTTTTCCTATTCCAGCGTCGTCCTCCATCCATCGTCGTCCATCGATCTCCCTCTCCAGCGTCGGGTGCCAGCGGGACGGTAAGATGCCGGCCGGTATCTTGTGTTCCGCCGCCCGGCATCTTGTGTTCCGCCGCCCGTGGGACTCCCTGTATTACCTGTACAAACTCCTGTATTCAATCCAATACAAAATAATTCAAATAAATACAAAGTTTGTAATTGGTAAATTCAAACTGTCATTTTGTATTGGATTGAATACAAACTCCCGTATCCAATCCAATACAAAAAATAAAAAAAAATAAAATAAAAGTAAATAACTTGGAAATTCAAATTTATATTTTGTATTTGATTGGATACAAACTTGCGTATCCAATCCAATACAAAATAATATAAAATAATACAAAGTACATAACTGGTAAATTCAAACGCTCATTTTGTATTGGATTGAATACAAACTCCAGTATCCAATCCAATACAAAAAAATAAAAAAAAATAAAATAAAGTAAACAACTTGCAAATTCAAATTCTTATTTTGTATTGGATTGGATACAAACTCCCGTATCCAATCAAATACAAAATAATTCAAAACAAACCCCAATAAATACAGAATCAAAGTTTTAAAAATTGACAGTTATTCCCTGGATGGCTAGTGTGTAACATTGTGTCTTATCTTACCTTTGCTGATCTTCGCCTAATTTCCTTTAATTTTATTAAAAGTATTTTTTTTTTACATGATTGTGTGTTTCAAACATTTTTTATATTCATAATATCTACTAGAACCCCTGTTCGGACATATTTCTGTAAGTTACAGGTCTACAATTTAAAAAAAAAATTTCATGAAAAACAGTGGATCACTTTTGGTACAGAAATCTAGACCTCAGTGTAACGCTCAGGTGGTTAATAGGCAATGTACTGTCTACAAGAGGTATAGGGAGCATGAATCTGCCAATGATGACATATACAAAAAAAGTAATCTTTTAAATGGGGAAGGGCTCTTTTCATACGTCTTTAAGGCTGGGTCTACATGTACGGTTTTAAAAATGCATATAAACAATACTACATTGTTTATATACGTTTTTATGCACTTTTAAAAGTGTTTTAAAGCTTGACTTTAAAACGCTAAAAAACTTTTAGAAACACCTATGACGCGTTTACCGCGAATTGCTGCAATTTTACATAAGCCTTTATAAAAGTTTTACTTTTAACCCTTTCAGGTAATGAGTACAGGGGCACATAAAACCCCTTACTCATTCCCTGAAATGGGTAAAATATGTGTAAAAAACTGGACGAAGCTTTAATGGTAAATAAATTTATTATACGTGTGTGTTTGTGTAACTAAAATTTTTTTTTTACAGGTTATCCCAATGACAGGATGATTCCCATGGCTTCATTCATGACATGAGCACAGCGGTGGGACTCTTCCTGACAGTAAATTCCTATTTCTCAGCTAATCACTGAGCACTAGAAATGAATGGGGACAAGTCTCCCCTTCAGGTCTAGTGCTGAATGGCTGAGAAACAGAAAACCTCAGCCAATCACAAAGCACTAGAGGTGAATGGTGAGCCTTGTCCTCATTTACCCCTGGTGTCCGGGGATCCCTCACTGTCAGGAGGAGTCCCATGGCTGTGCTCATGAATGAATGCAGCTGTGGGAATTATCCTGTTATTGGGATGACCTGTAAGAAAAAAAAAAGTTTAGTTACACAAACACATACAGATTTAATATAATAATTTAACATTAAAGCCTTGTCCTATTTTTACACATTTTTAACCCTTCAGGGAATAAGCTTAAACGGTGGGGAAACAGTCCGTGTAGACTATGCCTAAGAGCAATGGTATTACACTTTACTTTAAAAAAAACATGTTGGGGGGTGCCTTTAATGCTCTAGTTACTCCTGTATGTGGAGTTCTTTTTATTTAAAAAAAAACAAAAAAAAACATGGGTTTACCCTTACATTTGAACTAGACCTTTATTGAGGCATAAGGTTTCGCTGGCCTGGAAGGGGGGCGGGAAGTGTGTGACCCTCCTTGTACCACACCAAGCCCCGTGATTTCAATTATTATCAATATTGGGGGGTCCAGTGTTGATGAAAAAGGCTTCTTTTTCACATGTGAGCCCACAGAAAGTATGCAGCATCCACTCTCTAGATTACTTATAAAGGGATGGCTTGTTTCTAGCAGCTTGTGATCTTCACTGTACAGCATAGAAATGATCACTTATGGCTTCTGACAAGAGTAAGGAACAGATGCCTTCTTTGTTCTCACCCTTTGTCTGCAGTAACAGTGCACATGCTAACAAGATCATAATAAACAGAACAATATTTACAATGCTCTGGACTTGTGATGACAGCTCCTCAAGCAAAAGGAAGAAAAAAGCTAGCTGGTTTTATTTGAAAGGTTGGCTGAAATCCTGCATTTATTATTTATTAAAAAAAATGTTAGGTGCACAAATCCTAAGAAATGTGCAACCAACCCACAGGACACCTGGGCTGGGATGCTTTTCCAGAGATAATACAATCATGTAAATTCTGAAGCATGTAAAGGTCTTGACTGTGTTCACAAATGTTTGAACTTCATCCTAAAGAAGACTGATGGAACCAGCTTAGACTTGGCAAAGTCATTAGGCTACCCTGTCATGTGACACAAACAGCACCGAGGTCCCAAAACCTGCAACAATCTATCACAGTTCCGATTTCATGTGTCATTGGTGTGTGGTGCCATAAACTATCACCACCTTAATTCCTCAATGTCCATTAGCCCGACAACCCTACTTCATCCTCCATTAGCCTGACTGCACTTCCTAATTCTGCTATATAAATGGTTACATTGGGATATTAACTTTTTTAAACAGACGACAAAACATCTAGCATTGTTGTCTGATATTGTTTTAGACATTGATTAGGAAATTTAGAATTGGTTATACTTAGGGCTCTATTTATAAAACAGGGATCAGACATTTCCTAACACCTCAATTACTGTCTTTGAACACATGGACCTGGAAGATTCCCAGAAGGGAATGTTTGAGGCATAGTTTGATTCCCCGTTTAAAAATAGAGCCCTTAGAGTTCCAGAACTCTAAGTTCAAGAACCCCCCCCCCAAATGTTACAAAACATCACACTTTTTTCACACTGGATTTATTTAGAAAAAGTAGTAAAAGATTAAAAGATCATTCACACTTTTTCAAATTGAATCTGATGAAAAAAAAAAAAAACTGTAAATTGTGGGTGTAAAAGTTGGTTAAATTTTGGGTAGGAACGTTTATAGACACCAATTCTTCATCAGTAACAATAAAACTACTAAAATACTTCTGTTTCTTCTACTTAAATTTAATAATGCATTCTTTTATTACGGAAAAAAACAAATGATCAGATACTGTATTAAATAAATTGAATAAATCAAATCGCACATTTTAGAGCAGTGAGAAAATTGTACTATATAATAATAATTTTTAAAATGCCACTTTAATTACACTTTTTAAATGTGTATTTAATTTTCCTTCTGGAACCAATTTTCATGTTTAGATTACTAAATAAATCAAGCCATTCTCTGGGTATATGTGTAAACCTTTCCTTGACCTGGTCACACATTTTGGTTCTGCACTAATAAGTCTATTTCATAGAGACACAATTTATGTATTTGTGTAACATTATAATACCAATCGCAATCAACCTTTACCATATTAAAATCAATCCCGCTTCCATTTATGAGTCCATATAGGCTTTATAATTTATCAGGTAAATCAAGATCATCTATAAGATGTAATGTCTAGCAGTTTAATTTTTTTTCACTACAAAAAACTATTTTTTTCTTATATTTTGTGATTTCTAGAAGCTGTTTTTGCAGAAACCCTTTGAGACCCATACATACAGGTTTTAAAAAGAAAGGAAGCACTTGGGATGCAATCATGCTTCCCGTTGAATGTTGTGCTTGGTGTATGGAAAAATCTCTCTTATAACTCAAGGGGGTCTATTTATAAAGCTGCGAATTTGATATTCCCTGAAACATTCCCTGGTGCTGAATCAATTGCTGCCATTGAAACACATGGATCTGGAAGATTCTCCACCAGGAAAAGTTTCAGTGAATGTCAGATTAATTGCTTTATGAATAGACCCCAATTTAAATATTTTCTTCACTTCATGGAATACGGTAGTCCTCGGGTTACATACGAGATAGGGACTGTAGGTTTGTTCTTAAGTTGAATTTGTATGCGAGTCTGAACAGGTACATTATTTTAATAAATGCAACTAGAACAGATGTTTTGTCTCAACATATTATTAGGCAGTGTGATGTCAGTTACTGTATAAAATCCTCACTGTAAGTTATTCACAAACAAAGCAAAAAAAAAACTTTATGGAGCCTAGATTTCAACACCTTCTGGAGCAAGCTGTGCTTTGATATGCAAAAAGAAACAAATGCAGACTTTGTCTTGGTCATTAAAGAATTACAGGAGGATGCAGAAAGAGCTCACCCCCCATAAGATCACCCACAACCTCAGCTGTGTTTAACAAAAGATTTATTCTGCAAGTCATGCTAACTGCCCCTTCCCCCCATCTGCACACCGTGCAGGGAAGCCCCGTCTGTATCTAGGAGTTGTCCGTATCTCGGATGGTCTTAACCTGGGGATTACCTGTACTGCAATAAGTAAATTGTGGACTGTAGTCTTTGTCTTTATATCTCTTAGAGACTAAAGTTGTGACTTTCAACCTCCATAGTTCAAACCATACTCTTCCCATAAAGACATAACAAAGATGTTACGCTTCTACTTGTACTCATGCTCATTTAGGTTTACTGGATAGCAGGAATTGCAAGAAGCCTGTACCAGCTTAACACATTGGGTCAGAGCTCACTCATTGTCAATGACCCTCTCCATCATGACAAAATGCAAGAATAGTGGTTGGGTTATCAGACAAGGATACAGGAACATTGTTGATGGAAGGAGAGAGACACATTGGGCATGTGACAGGCAAATAGGGTGGGGGAGAGAGCATGGAAGATAAGTAAGGTCTCGAACCATTCCTGGTATATAGAAAACCTAATACTAAATTGACAAGTATAAAAGGTTTTCTGTAAAAGTTGAAACCTACCTGCACTGTGAAAAATCTATCAAGCCTCCAAATATCAGTTGAACAGGGCTGGGAATCCAATTGATTTAGTTTATTTATTTGGATCTAGGGTTCCAGATATGCATTTAAAAGGAGAATAAAGAAGCATGCCACTAAAGTCTACAAACATATTCCTCAGAGCTGTACTTGGCCAAAAAGTGGCAACATTTTAAAATGAAAAACAAGGATGATGTAAACTTTCTGTAGGTGTAATAATTGCAATTGTTTTTTAGGTCTGGATATGACCTTGTAAGCTAGCAGCACCCACCCTCAGGTGCAACCAAATGTTATGAAGTGCTGCAAGCATAGGAATATATCAAGGATTGCAGTGCATTGAGGCTGCGCATGTGGGGAAAGCCCCCTCTGCTCATGCTCAGTCTTGTGATGTAGGTATCCTAGGAGGCTGTGGGCTTCCTATTCAGTCTTTACTGTCGCAGTGGTAAAGACAGAAGGGGAGGGGCTCCCCCCTCCATTTAAAAACAAAATAAAAATGATTCGGAAAACAAAAAAAAAACACTTTTACTTTATATGAAAGGGGGTTTTCTCAGTCAAAAAATGAGTGATAGGTCCTCTTTAAATATCTAGCAATGTTTTTATGTTACATCAAAATCCATGTCATTGATTGATTGATTGATTTAATTAAAGCAATCATTTTGAGTTATCACTCTTCCAAAAGGTATTTTTTGTACCTTTTTCAACCATTACAAAAGAGATTTATCGCTACTTTCTAACACTTCTAAAGTAAAGATTACTGACACTGAAACCTAAATCTAAGGCCAAAAAAACCTCCTATTCACAGTCCACATTATAGTGAGTGTAGCAGAGGATAGTCAGGATATAATTGGTATTTCTGACATATCACTTTATATAGATGTCGACTCACTAGTCTCCTCAATGCCTGTGTTGTACTGCTTTATGTAAATGGAATGACTGCTGAGTGAGCAGAGCCTGTCACTGGTATTCAAGTATCACTGTGTTGATGTCTCTGCAAACTGGTCATCATATTGCTCCAGGATTGTTAGGAAATAAACATAAAACATGTACTTGTCAGCAGTGTCTGCAGAGATGATAGTTATTAGTTGCTTTGAGGCAGGATTTTGAAAAGAAATAGAATCATATTTAGTTAAGCAAAATCTATCCATATGTTTCATTTACAATCCCTCCAACAGAGAAGCTGGCTTGACTTTCACAGCAAAAATGTATACCTTGTTGTTACTCAATGGTTTTATAATACCTCAAATACCAGAAGTGCCAGCTTAAATCAATATCTAATAATATACAAAAGACAGTTTGCACAACAAGATACAAAAATGATAGCTTTTTTACATCTCGGGATCTATGATTGTTCATTGGCCTAAATTGGCAGCTTTGCAGCCTTTACTAATACAGTTTTGGGAATTTTTTTGTCACCATTCTTGGTTTATTTAGATAATCTCCTATTCAAACTCTAAAGGCTAATGTCACACAAACAATGTGACTTCACATGTTAAAGATCTATCACAAGAGCATGACCAGGGTAGTGAATTTGAATTTATGTGTATATTCAATGTTTTTTTCAAATGGGAATTTTTAGGTGCTCAACCAATAAACAATTTACATAAAATTTATAAAAACATTTCTTTTCTATTTTATTGTGCTAATAACATTAATGTAAAAACACATGAGGCACTAATGAACATCAGTATTTCCTTTGTAAAGTACATAGACAACATTTGTCAATCTCATTTTTAACATTTTCCATGCTACCGTCTTTGTCCTTGACGCGTTTCACCCAAAGGCTTCCTCAGAAGGACATATTATGATAGGTACATCAATTTCCTCTATATCCTTTAACAAAATAAACACATACATGTCTAACCTTATTATCATAGCAATTGGTTGTTGTTAAGCCCCAGAAACAAAATTTGCACTCACTTTTAGGTTTGCATACTGCATATTATCTTTAAGATATGATAAGATTTCCTCAAATGGTGTATATAGCATACTAGTGAAACAATAAAAACATATTTGAGCTCTGTGACCCCTATTTATTGTTTGTAATCATTTTACATTCATTCCACCAAACCTGGTCAACAGGAATTCCTCTTTTTAGGAGTCAATGCAATACAGATCCCCAGTGTCAATCACCTGTAGGTAATTTAATCCGGTTAGCAATATTGTTTTCTCACATTTCATGCTATATGAAGGAGATTCTGTGCACTCCTCGGTAAGGGGATTCCCTCATGCTAGATGACATAAACATGGGTGGAGTCCCACAATTTCCATGTCGGACATTCAATACGGAAATGCATCCTGATTACGGACCAAAATGGACCACATATGAGGATGTAATCGGCCAGATGGATGGGTGAATGAAAAAGGGTTATAGGGGTACTTGGGGCTGTCAATAGAAGCCCATTGACCGTGAGGCACAAACCGAACCGGCATTATTTAACTGTTCCACATGTCCATAGTTTGTGACACAATCAAAAATCAATTGTCTACATTGTTTTTATTAAAGCATGATCATCAATTATTTTTTAATGATCATGCATGTATACTCACTAATCATTTATATATAACTTTAATCATGATTACTAATTGCTAATCTTACATTCAATATTTCAGTGCAAATTAGTTTCCCAAAGTTTTTACAAAATCATGAATATACACATCAATACATAATGACAAAAAAAAATATTTTATGTAACTTATAACAATTACCTGAAACTTATCTTTTCATTCAGACCAGGAAAATGCATTGCTTTTAAAATATATATCCATCTACTTTTATTTTGTATCAATAGTCTATCAATATCACTACCCCTAAAATCTTTTTTGACTTTTTCCAGGGCCAGAAATCTTCATCTACCGCAAAATTACGTTTAAAGCCCATATGATGATGTAGTTACTTTACCATTTCTTATGATATAGATGTGTTCATATATTCTTTTTTTAAACTTTCATTTTGTTTTACCTACATAATAACAATTAAAAACAACGTGACTAAATCACATCCTAGGAAATCAACTCCATTTGGTAGGGTAAACTTTTTGTCTCCTATTTGATAAATCCACAATCTTTACATTTACCACACCTTGTGGTTCCTTTTGGTTCTTGAAAATTGAAAATTGCTTTTGATTAGTCTATTCTTTAATGATGGGGCTCTACGATATGTGATTAATGGAAAATTTCCAATGTATTTATTGATATTTGGATCTTTCAACAATATGAGCCAATATTTGATATATATTTGCTGAATTTTCACTTTGTTAAAGTTGGTGGAACAGCATGGGATCTACTAACATCAGGATCTACTGGTAATAAGATTATGTTATGGGGGAATTATTCGTCAAACTTCCTTCAACAGGGAGTAGCTGACATCATAAGATAGCTACACTTTCCTATTAATTCAGAATGAAGTTCAGTTTAGCCCTTGGAGGTCTGCTGACCTACATATGTAAATGCTCACACTTAAGCAAGTTTGTCTTTAATTGAAGTCTTGGACATAATAGACTGAGGAGAGAGGAGAGAAGAAGTCACTGTCTATACTTTTTAACTTGTTTATACTCATATTTTAGCTCCGGCTAACTTCTTCATCCAAACAGATAGAGCTAAACAAGTGAATTACAAAGCCCACATCTGCTGGCTATTTTAACATATTTTAACTACATATATATAGATTCAGTACTTAGTAAATACAAGAAGAAATATATATGCATGACTCCACTGTATTCAATGTTAATATTAAAGATCCTTCAAAATAGTTTTTCATTATTGACAACTATAAGGTATACAGAGTCATGATAACTGTGGGATAAGTGCTCTACTTTAATGCTTCAAATATTTCAAATTGTGTTTTGCATATAATTATCCCATAGAGCCAGAGTGTTTAGAAGTCAGTCTTTTGCATTGTTTTACTGTCTAGTTTTCTAGTAAATAGCAATTGTGTTTCAGTTATAAATCTCTGCTATAACATTTCTTCTATCATCATGCACAGCATGTAGCTGCTTATTACAGGAATTTATTTTTTCATTTTTGATGCAAGAAACAGAAGAATTAAATAAAGTAATTCTTAAAAAAACAACATGTTGCATTGGCATGACACAGGGGCATTACTAGGCTTATCAGTGACTTGGGGCAGCCTTGGGCCCACACAATATTAGTAATGGTCATATCCTGCAGAATAGTGATTGTGGCTTAAAAGGGTTTTGTAAGACATTTGGTAAATACACCCTGCTCCTGTATAACATTGTATTGGCAGAGACTATTAACTCCCTCGGTAGGTCTTTGGTTTAAGAAGAATAATGAACTTATGACTATGGAAGATTTAACTGCTACTCTATATCCCAGGGAGGATACATTTTTATCTATCTGGAAAGTCTGGAAGCAATACCAAAAATCTCAGGAGTTTGCTAGATATAGTATAGAAGAATAAACCCCTTTATGTTTATAAAAGGTAAAAAGGTTGGATTTGCTCAGGAGAGTTGAGAATATAGAAGTTCATTTTCCCTGCCTATGTGTGTTCTCCTTTTGTTGTCTTGGTCTTTGTCAGTTGTCCATAGGTGTTTTAGGTTGGAAGTTATATGTTAAGAAATTGAAGATGATAATAAGAATGAGATTGTGAAAGTTTGATTCATTTATTTGATTAATGGCTTTTGTTTGGAAATATAAATATGTATAAATAAAAAAAGTTATAAAAAAAGGGTTTTGTTAAATAGAGAAAAAACACAATACACCTCAAATGGTAGCTATAGCTAAAACTTTGAGGTGGAATTGTTTAGGATTAGGAAAGATAAGAACACCTATAAAGTTTTGCTGCTATTTGGGTCTGCTGTTTGGGGGATATTCCTTCACTTTCTGTTTTGAGGACAATCTTTCACTAGAAAGAAAGTGACCTGAAGAGAGGATGAAATGGCAAGAAAATCATGAATTTTTTGCATGTGCTTAGTTTAAAAAGAAATGACTTCTGTCTGTGTTGCTTACCGGGTTACCGGGCAGCCCATGAACTTTTGATCAATCATGCCACCATACTTTTTGAAACAACTAAGAACATTTAGATGGTGGTTTGGATAGGTGATTGGCATATTTTCATCAACCCCTTTTACAAATCCCACAATTTTAAACCTTACTTCCAATGTCTTACTTCCAATGAATTGTAAGCAAACACTCGACATCAGCTTTTTATATCTCATTCAGTACTGAACTGAAAAAGAGTAGGTTAAGTTAGGTTAGTGTAAAGGTAGGTGATCAACATATGTTGAACACCTTATTGAATCCCCTATGGGTTTTTTTTTATAGTCATAATTTTATTTCCTGATGATTGGACATAGCTGTCATGGTTTTGTTGGAACATTTCTTATTTCCTGCAGATTGGGACACAGCAAAAAAACCTGACCTGAGAGCTTCAGACCCTTCTTGTCACTGACCAAAATCGTGTTGTGGATGAAGTTTTACTTAATAAATTAGTTCATGAGGTCTGTTTTACTTTCTTTTTCTAGTTTGTATTGAAGCCATTACATTTCGGAAATGCAAACCCAACTGGCATTCAAGTTTCAAAAAAGTTTGATTGCCTTCCTCTGGACCAACTGTGGATGTAGGATTCTGTAATTGCAGGTTTTATGTAATTTAATTTTTTTTTTCTGTTTCCAGTTGGTTGAACCTGATGGGTCTTTTTTCAAACTAACTCTGTAACTATATCCCGCAGGTTTTGTAATAATACCCATTTCTGTGATAAATTCCTAAAATTTCAATAACATATTAGAGTAGTGAAGGCATGCCGCCAACCAAAAAGAAATAACAGTGCATTTTTCATCTTTAAGTCCTGCACATTAAAGACCAGCCCTTTGAGGGCAATGAGTATTTGTTTCCACGTAAAAAACAGTAAAGAAAGCTGAAGATTACCTATGTGTAACATTTCCAGCAATGCTATGCCTTCCAGCTGCAGGCTTGAGTTGTCAGCCTTGATTTGTGTTCATTAATCACGCCGGCAAATACAAGAGCGCACAGTTATGTTTTCCAAGACATGGTTTGCAGTTGTTACTAATCATCTCTGATTGACATTTTAACTCCTTCTTGCCTGTTTGCCTAATAAAGCAGATGCCAGCTTTGAACACATGACAACAGGAGCCAGAAGTGCTTCCGTTATTGGCAAGTACGCACACAAAAACAGGTCAAAAATTATAACTGTTTGGGGAGATGGGAAACCAATTATGCAAATGAAGACATTTACAATTTCGAGCACTTTCAGTGAGTGCTGCACCCATGAGCCAATTTCACGAATACGGTTAAAGAATAACTATGGATGTTTAGCTTACGCTTCCCATTTGAAGAACTGCTAAAGCTTTTCCCTTTTTCATCTAGGCTAGGTGCAAGCTAATCTAGTTTAATGCACTCTTCTAAGAGGCTTTGTGCTCTAATTACAGCTCCCTTGTTTACATAAATTTACCAACATTAAAAACGAATGCCATTAAAGCTGGTAGTCCAATCGTGTACATCAAATTATTTTTTATTTGCACTTTAAGGACCAAGCTTCAAGGATGATATTTGATTGCTCTGTTGAAGAATTAATTATCATCTACAATTGATCATGTATGCAGTGAAATCTGTAACCTGCCATTGATCAATTAGTTTCCTAACCGTATATGGTCCGACATGTCAACGAGGTTGTTGGCCAGTGAGACATCTGCCTGTTTTCCATTGCAACAGACTCACTGCAATGTTCACATCAGTTTGAGGGTATGTGGCATACTGGATCACAGCACCTAGTCTCCACGCTCCCCGATGTGTTTCAACCAAATGGGCCCATTCCTGGGATTGTTTGCAGTATGGCCATGTTTTCTTTTATGCTGAAGAGAATGAACAGGCAAGCACCTAACAGTGAAAAGCAGTTGATAGAGTTTTGTGAACTGTGTAATATTTTCAAGAAATGTTGTAATACAATTCTTCCCTTGAACTGTGTATGAGCAACCCTTCCTAACTAAAACACAGCACTGTATGTGTAGACCAGTATGGGTCCTGCAGGTTGGAATTAGGTGTAATTAGTAGGCTACAAAACTGTAGGAGAGAGTAGATAAAATCAAATTATTATCAGTTGCTATTATTCATGGTAGACTTACAGTATGTCTAAAGAAGCAACAAAGTTTGCCTGAAATCACCAAGACCATTTATGATTTTGCAACTCCTGGTATTTTGAGTTAATCATCTTATTTACACAAAGAAGGAACCTTATACCCTGAAAACTTCTCCCAGCTGCAAGGTCCCCCAAGACACTTCTCTTCAGTCTTCACCACTCTGTCACTTGCAGGCACTCTGCCTTCATCACACACAATCCAGGACCACCAGTTATGCAATGTATTTGAGAGCTCACCTGAAAACCAGTGTCAGAGAGAGGAGAACAGTGGCAGCTGCCAGGGGAACAAAGAATAAAGTTCCTTAAAACTGTGTTTTAGCCAGGACACTATCTGCATGGAGTTTGCAGGATCTCCCTGTGTTTGCCTGGGTTTCCTCGGGGTACTCCACTTTCCTCCCACATTCCAAAAACATGCAGTTAGGTTAATTGGCTTCCCCCCAAAATTGACCTTAGGTTGTGGTAATGACATATGACTGTACTACGGACATTACATTGTGAGCCCCTTTGAGGGACAGCTAGTTACATGACTATGGACTTTGTAAAGTGCAGCATAATATGTTGGCTCTATATAAATACTGGATAATAATAAAAGTAATATTTGCAGTTCAGGGTGGGTGTGGGTGTGGGGGCTCACTACAAGGGTAACTTTTTATTTCTATTTATTTATAGTTTACCTGAAGCTCATCTTTTAAAAAAGCTAAATCCTTTGTTTTATCTATAAATAACCTTGCAATGATCTGTTTGTTTTCTTGTCCAGAAATTGCAAAGAATACATTTTTTGCAAGGAAATATTGGTACAAAAATCTATGCTTATATCACATATACGTATAACTTCATTATTTGTAGTAATGAAAATATTATCATTGAATCAGTAGGCCCATAGTTAAAATAGAAAAATTGCTGTGGTCCATTAGATGTTTACAAGTTCCCGGTCAGGTTGCGGCCAGGGTTCTATCTGCATGGAGTTTGCAGGTTCTCCCTGTGTTTGCGAGGGTTTCCTCCCCAGTTCCTTCAAGATTCCAAAAACATACAGTTAGGGTATTTGTCTTCTCCCCAAAAAATTGACCCTAGACATATGACTATGGTAGGGACATTAGATTGTGAACCCCTTTGAGGGACAGCTAGTGACATGACTATGGACTTTGTAAAGTGCTGTGTAATATGATGACGCTATATAAATACTGTGCAAAAAGAATAAAATTTCAGTAGTTGAAAGGGTTACATGCACCTGCCACTCTATTTAATGTATGGGCTCCTTATAGGCTTACCTATAGGTTTACCTAAAATATTGTAAGAACTGTACACCACTTAGGCAGCTTTTTTGTATGTGCATTTTTTTTTTTGTGAAAACAGAACATTTAATCAGAAATATTTTTCTGAATGGCTAGACCCTATTTTTAGATGAATAGATTAATTTTATTAATTTTGGCACAAATTACACCCATAGACATAAAACAAAGGTCTTTTTTCATTGTGACTGATATCTTGCTTTGTATGAGGACAGCACTTCTGCTAAGGGCTGATTGGAACTTAACTGAATCAACCTTATTTTTCAATATGTCTGGTGGCCTCCAGCACACAATACCCTGTAATAAAATCTCTGAGCAGCTAAGCATTGTCACTGCTAGCAAGAAAATGAAAATATGCCATAAAAATGATTGACGACCTAAATGTACTTCTATGGACATGTCAGATGATGAAATACAATCTATATATATCATATTTGCACATGTGACAATTGAATGAGACTAACATTCATTATAATGAAGTTATATCACAGCAGTATGTGGCTTTCTATTGTTAGAGAGTGAGATCTTTGCACATAATACAAATAATATTATACACACCTCAATACACATATATCCAATATTCAACTTCAAGCATCTACTGCAATTTTTAGCATCTGATGGATATCTTGGTGTAAATGTCTAATTCAGCCATGTTTCAGTGAAACCCTAGGCTTCTTACAGAGGGTGCCAGGGGTTCTTTGAGCTGGGGGTGATTTACCTTCCTGGTGCCTGCTTAGTTCCAAGGCCAGTGCCATTTGGCAGAGTTAGCTGTGGGACACCAAGTTTAGTTTTGTCTTTCTAAAATGACATACCAATAACTATTGTAAATTAGGTGCTCATCCCACTAACCACCAATGTTAGAGGCTTTCTTTCCACCAATCCCCAAAAGACCTAAAATTTGTTTTATAGATTCCTTCAGGATAAAACTTTGAGAAACCTAACCTAAAGGTGCTACAGAAAGCAACAAGAAACACCATTGCCTACACCTGCCCCGTTGCTGTAGTATGTCATGGTACAGCCGCTTTTTCATCCAAAGCAAGTAAGAGAAGTGGATATATGCATGGAATCCTGAGAATTCCTTCCTGAGTTTTCCAACAGCATCACCATTAGAAAATTTTGGCCAAAATGTAAAATGTTATGAAATCTTTGACAATAATTGGATGACTGCACTGGATTCTTATTATTATAATAAAGTATTCAACATATATAATAAAATATCAAAGAGCCAGAATAGAAGATGTGATGGAAGATGCAACTATCCATGGACTACATTTCCACATGTTCTTCACATGCCCCCCCCCCGATAAATACCCAATATGGCAATAAATAACCAGATTCTTATACTTGTCATCAAAAAGATATTTCCCTAGAACAGCGGTTGCCAACTGGTGGTCTGGGGACTAAGAACATTTTGGTGGTTCTCAGCTCTGGCTGGTGTGCCAACCAGAGCCGCGAACCATGTTGTGTCCCCGGACACAACCCGCCCACTCACCAATCGCAGGCTCAGGCATTATGACGTCACTCAGGGGGAAGTTTCTTGCCATTTGAGTGACACATGGCTCGGGTATGAGGGGTCCAGAGCCCATGAGTTTAGTGGTCTGTAGGTCCAAAAAGGTTGGCGATCACTGCTCTAGAAGTGAATTAAGTTGTCAGTGGAGTGAAATAAATTGTAGGTTGCTATGTCACATAACTCCTACTCAGTTTGTAATTCCCGAAAAGAAGATATTATTTTCTTTTTGTAATGTTGTAATAAAGGTTAATAATGGTTCAAGGCAAATAAAAGGCAGTTTAGTTGGTGCATTGTGGTTGAAAGTGGCAGCTGAAAGAGTAGGGGACAGAGGCTTTTCTGGAAGTGGAATTATAGCATGTCTAGACAGGATATAACTAAGCACATCCAGCATGATCATATGATCTGAAGATTCTCTGGAGATGAGCTTTTATTCTCTATGGCAGATTCTGCCTCATATATGAGACAAAGAGAGCAAAGATTATAAAGATGGGTTCACCCATGCTTCTCCCATAGCCTTTTTTGGTTTATATTTATATAAAACAATCTGCCAAAATACATATCAAGCAATGCAGAAATATAAATGCAACACAACCAATCAATTGATCAAGAATAACAATACCATAGGGCATTTGTATACATTTACATTTTAATCACTATGAACTTCAGCTGAGCTGAGAAGTTTCTCAAAATTTTTGGTTGTCTTAGCAAGGAGTGAGTGCAAGAACTAAATTTATTTTAGACAGTTTAAAATGAATTATTTTGTGTCATAAAACATATTTTACAAAATGATTATATAAACAATTTGACAATTTCTGGTGACAGATCATTTGTATTAGGTATGTGTATATGTTTATTTAGTAATTACAAACATTTATACATTTGAATATATGTTGAATATATATTGAAAACAGTAGATTAAGTAGAAAACAGTGAAAAGTTTTATTGTAAACTATTGACACATGCTGGACATTTCCTGAACAGAATTATTTGTTTATCCAACTATATATGTTATATATTGTTTGTACTATTTGTTGATTTATTTTAATCCCAAACTGGTTTATGATTTGAGTCCACTAGTTTGTAAAGTAGTACGTTACTGCCACCTACCGATTAAATATAAGTATGCACTGCACATTATAGCTGTTTCTATTATATGCAAAATAAGGTAACAGTACTTATAGAAATAAGATAATAAGTTTGCCAAAATATTATCAGACATCACAATGCAACGTTTTATTATAGATGAGGGATCTATAGTTACATAGCTATAGATTCTGTAGAAGATGTTGGCACTATATAGTTTTTCCAAACCTTTTTAGAGTTAAGATAAGAAGTTAGTTTAATTCCTTTTTGTTGTATGATTTGCTAGAAAAAAAAAATCTTCTTTGTTCAAATATATTTAGGAAAACATATGCAGATTTGTATCCCATCAGTCTAAGGATACCCATACAGCCTGTGGAATTTACTGATAAATAAAATTGGAATAAAGTCTGGCTAATCCTCCCTTTCAGGAGAAATCACATGGCCATCCGCCAAGGCTCTATATCACATGATCAGCATAGGAAGAAGCATAGAATAGCACTTTCATGAAGACAAATATTTCAGTCCATTTTTTTTCATGCCATCCCAGAAAGATGTATCACAAAAATGTAAATGCATTAAACTATATATACCAACTGAAAACAGTTTACAATTTATATTTTTCCTTTACATTATGCTTTATCATTAACATCATTATTTATCAAGAAATCTCAATGGAATGATTTATTAAAACAGCCCAAGAACATTTAAGCAAATAACCCATAGGAACCAATTGGAATTCAGTATTTAGTTAAGGATATAAAAATAGAAAAATGATTTGTAAAGGGGAGCTATTGACCACTTTATATTTAAAACAGGCTCAATTAATCAAATAATGTGAAATAATTGTCAAAACTATCATTTTATTTTTCCAGGTAATGTAGTGTGGAAAATTAGAAGGGTTGTAATTAAAATCACAGACAATCCTTTGCCTGCACACTTTTCTACATGATTCAAAACATAAAGGTTATTTGATGATATCTTAGGTCCCGGCCACCTATACAGACTCTGATTTGGCATAATGTAAAACATCATATAAATGTTCTTACCTTATACACAGGAGCTATACCCTGGGAGATATTATCCAGCTGTTTGATACAGTAACTGAACTTCTTTTGGTATTCCAGAACTATTAGTTGTATTTCATTCTCAGCTGCTAGAAGTTGGGACATGAGATATCTCTCTCTTTTCTTCCATTTGTTAGATTGATATCTGAATTCTTGCTCCAGTCTGGTGCTTTTTTCCAATAATGATGCATTTTCATTCCTTAATGACATGAGACAGCAATGATGTCCTAATGTCTGTTCTTTCTGTAGCAGTACCAATCCACATCCCTTCTGGCAAACATCCCCTACCATAGCATTACAATCTTCTACCAAACCACAATCCATGGCTTTTACATGTAGCCCTTACTAAAGTTCTGTTTCTGCATATAGGCTGAAGTCAGACATCTCACCTTGGCTATTCTGGCCTAGGAATTTAGTACTTCATTCTTGGCTTGAATGAAGTTCCTTAAATCGGTCTAGGTTAGCCAGGTATAGATTGACACCGATCGGTGAAATGCCTTCACATAACCAAGGTACAACAGATACAAAAGTCACACTTCTTCCTTCATATAGCTGTCTGGTAAAGCACATTTCATTTCATGTAACACAGACTTCAGGCTCATGGCAGAAGTATTAGAAAGTTTCTAATCTTAAACTGCTGGATGTAGGAATTCAGTGGGTTTGAGCAATGATGAAAGCAGGCGGTGGGACAGTGGTTGCTGGCTCTTATTCACCCTAAGTCTTGTTACTTACCACAGCGTGTCTAATATAAGCTATTCTGCGTGCTTTCCATAGGCAGCTGGCTATTCATTATGCTAAGTGTATGTTTCCTTTATTATGAAGAAAACAGACAGCAGTTCTGTATTCAAGGACTAACACAATTTAAAATAAATATAAATACCTAAATTGGTACATTACATGGGTAGAATTCCTCAGGCATTTGACAGTGCGTATAGGTATTAAAAAAAAATAGATATGTTGATTATACATGGAATTATGGATTATACATGGTTTTTCATGGAAATTCTGCAATTTAATTGTATGAGGGAAAGTAGTGTTATATTACATGCAAATCTTGGGGGTCTACTTATAAAGCCGTTAGTCTGAGATTTATGCAACGTTCCCTAGTGGAGACTTTTTAAGGTCAAAAAAGAATGTTCTTGAACGTCAGATTCACTACTCTATAAATAGAACACGATCGCCTTGATTCTTCCAATCTGACAATTAAAAGCTTGATCAGTTTCTACTTTAGTTCTCGTACCTATTTCTTGATTTGTAACTTGTCAGCCTAATTCTGTCTAGAGAATTCTCCAAATTACTAAAACTATACCTGGGCTTTTAAAAGTCAGTTTGACATCAATTAGTGTTTTGTTTTTATTCTTCCATGAAAGACTGCACTGCAAATACATTTCTGTATCTGTGTCATCCTAGGCCTGAAGGTTTGTACAGAGAGCACCAACTACAAAGTATATACAGAGAGGCCTATTCCTTGTAGTGTTCTATAACATGACAGTCTCTACCCCCTGAAGAGCTCAAATACATGGCAATCTCTGCCCTTGTAGTGCTCTATAACTGGTCGTCAACCGATGGTTTGAAGCTCTGTCCAGTGCGCCTCCCAGCGGAGTCAGGACAAGGACCCAACTAGGGGGGCGCACCGGCCAGAGCTCTACCCCCTGTAGAGCTCTATACCATACCAATCTGTGCCCCCTGTAGTGCTCCATAACATAACAGTCTCTGTCCCTTGTAATGCTCCATAACATAACTGTCTCTGCCCCCTGTAGTGCTCTATAACATTAGTTTATGCCCCCTTGTAGTTCTCCATAACATAACAGTCCCTGCCCCTTGTAGTGTTCCATAACATGACAATCTCTGCCCCCTGTAGTGTTCCATAACATGACAATCTCT
>NC_092859.1:92123002-92123878 GCF_032062135.1 Pyxicephalus adspersus
CCCCCTGTAGTGTTCCATAACATGACAATCTCTGCCCCCTGTAGTGCTCCATAACATGACAATCTCTGACCCCTGTAGTGCTCCATAACATGACAATCTCTGACCCCTGTAGAGCTCTATTACATTACAATCTCTGCCCTTGTAGTGCTCTATAATAGTGGTCGGCAACCGATGGCCCGCGGCTCTGGCCAGTGCACCTTCCAGCGGGATCAGGAGAAGGACCCAACTAGGGCGGCACACCGGCCAGAGCCGCAGACCATGTCCCCATACAAATCGCAGGCAGAGGATGGTGAGCATGTTGTTTCTCTGGACAGAACCCGTCCACTATCCCATCACAGGCTCAGACCTGCGATGGGAGAGTGGGTGGGTTCTGGCATCATGATGTAACTCTGGGGAAAGTTTCTTCCCTTTTGAGTGACACACGACTGCCCGCGACTGTGCCGTCCGGTGCCTGTAAATTTATTGGTCCAAAGGTTTGAAAAGGTTGGCGATCACTGATCTCTAACATGACAGTCTCTGCCCCCTGTAGTGCTCTATAACATACCAATCTGTGCCTCCTGTAATCCTCCATAACATAACAGTCTCTGCCCCCTGTAGAGCTCTATACCATATGAATCTATACCCCCTGTAGTGCTCTACAACATCCCAGTCTCTGCCCCCTGTAGTGCTCTATAACATAACAGTCTCTGCCCCCTGTAAAGCTCTATAACATACCAATCTCTACCCCCTGTAGTTCTCCATAACATAACAGTCTTTGCCCCCTGTAGTGCTCTATAACATGACAGTCTCTGCCCCCTGTAGTGCTCTTTAACATAACAGTCTCTGCCCCCTGTAGTGCTCTTTAACATAACAGTCTCTGCCCCCTGTAGTGCTCTT
>NC_092859.1:92124294-92136708 GCF_032062135.1 Pyxicephalus adspersus
TAACATAACAGTCTCTGCCCCCTGTAGTGCTCTATAACATAACAGTCTCTGCCCCCTGTAGTGCTCCATAACATAACAGTCTTTTCCCCCTGTAGTGCTCTATAACATAACAGTCTCTGCCACCTGTAGTGCTCTATAACATAGTCTCTGCCCCCTGTAGTGCTCCATAACATACCAATCTCCCATCCCCCCCCCCACCCCGCCCCCGTAGTGATCTATAACATGACAGTCTCTGCGACATTATTGGGAGCTTTTTAGAACACCATAAATAGGAGGCAACTGTGATATTTTAGGTGAGGTTCATATATGTTAGCATTGTCGTTAGATGTCTTTCTGTTATTATTTTGACTTGCTTGAGGATAATTGCCATATTCATCCCTTCTAGACTTCATCATCTATTGGATACAATTCATGTTGTTCATGATTGTAAGTGTTGATGATTTTAATATATCAATATATAATTACTAGTAGGGAATTCCAGTGATAGCCCCTGCTGGGCCTTTTTGCACCCTATTTCTGTTGTAAGCATTTCATTGAATGGTATTAGTATTTGATTTAGTATATGTACAAAAAAACTTTTTTTTTTTTATCTCATGAAGAAGCAGTTTGAAAAACATGCAGAGAAACAGTCCAGGTTTTCATACAAGCATTTTCCAATCAAAATTCAAAATAAGATATAGGTGGTAATAATAAACAGACAGAAGACTTTGACACCCTGGGAGGTACATGTGGTAGGAAATAGTTTATTTCATTTATTGAGCAATATAGCAGGTACTAAAAATTCCATCCATGATTTTACCTGTTTGAATTACAAATTTGAGAATGTAATGGGAATGTGACCGAATGTAAAGGGAATGTGACTGCTCCAACCATATGTTTATTGTTGACTTTTGTTAAAAACAGGTAAGTCATATATAATATATGAATACCATGCAGAAGAAAAGAAAATTAAAGATTACAATATTAAATATACCCCTTCTACTAAAACCGTAGCTTGTCCTCTGTGAAGAACCCATGACAGTCCTACTCAACAAATTATTGTTATTATTTAATAATAAATAGAATGTATATAGTGCCAACATATTAGGCAGTGCTGTAAATAAAATAGGGACAAATTAGCATATAAATGAGCAGGGTTGCAACATTTTTTTTGTTGCTTGTAGCTGATTAGCTAAATAGTTTAAGGGAAAACCTGTAACACCAGAGAAAGAAAAATACTTACCAATATTATGTTCTGTGTATACATAGTTTGCTTATAGTATTATCCATGTAAATACCCTATAACATTTAAATAATCTGATAATCTGTTGGGTGCTGTATGTAGTGTTCTATTTTTAGAGCTAGAATTTTGACATCCATGTGTGCTATGTTCCTGCCAACAAATGACCGAATAAGAGCACACTTTGATGCCACAGTATGCAAAAACTGACAAAACCACAGCAGCTCAAGATCAAAGGCCTGCCATCACTAGTATGATTATTAATAGCAGCACCATCAACTCGTGTAGCACTTGGTGCCTTACACTTCAGTGCATTTAATAGTACTAGCTTTAACATAATAGGTCTGACTGATTAAAGCTCCCCAAGAGCGGAGAAAATACACTTTCATCAGTGAACCTGGGTGATCCAGCAAGCATGTAATGGATTTCCTAAAGTCATTTGTTGACAAATGGTTTCATTCCATTTCAGGTTTTCTGGATCACCCAGGTTCACTTATGAAGGTGTATCTTCTCCAGCTCTGGAGAGCTTTAATAAATCAGGCCCACTGTGCTGTCTTTAAAATGGTGGTACGGAGTAGGTGCTTCCAGTAATGTGATGTGTATTACTCTCATAAAGTGCACAGTAAATTGAATTTCAACCCCATAAAATACTGTTGGCTTTGGCACCTGTTGTGTAGCTAGTTGGTCCCAGTGGCCATTGTTTTCCTGCCTAGGTGCTTATTCGGTGGAATTAAAAAAAATGATGAATCATTAGACTGGCTTGTAGTGCTACTGCTACTTTTAATGTTGCCCTCTACTTCTTTTACTTGATCTTGCTAAGAAGAATATCAAACATGGTGTCAGTAATTTTTAGGATTGCTGCATGAAGTACAAATGTGAGAGCATTGATTTGTAAAGTATGCAGAAATGGTAGCAATCATTCTCATGAAAATTGTTCAACTTCTCTTGCAAAAACTTTTCATTCTCCAAACTCTCTTGTATCAGATTTTCAGTTTCTATGTCCTTCCTACTGTCTATGAATATCTACATTAGTAATTCAAGTCTGATCATTATGTGTGGCAGTACAGTACATCCATTGAATATTACGTGACCCTTAAGTGGTGTCCAGGGCCATAGTTAGACCTTCTCATATTTATTAAGTTGACCACCACTGGTACACAGTGTATATACAAACCAAATATGATATACCCACAACACTTAAAGCCTGGCACATTTATCTACAGCATTGTGCTTAAAGCTCAAACCATAAAACAGACTTTGTTCATGCTAAAAGAATTTAAAGTCTGCTCATGTGGTGAGACCATTCAGAAAGCTCCAATAAGCTGCCGGCTGCAATAAGGACAGATGAGAATACAAAATAATAAAAAAAGAAACACTGGCTTAGCAGAGTTACAAGTCTCCTAACAGGTAACAGTTCACATATATGTATTTCAAATTTATAGTAAGCCATTTTGCCAGAATTTCAAATAAAACAAAGTAAAAACATAGTTTGTCAAATGCCTTTATTTTGGTGATTTTTTTTAACAAAACAAAACATTTTGGTAACTTTAAAAGCCAGCTGTTACATTCTGAGTAATACTGATATTTAATCCGAACCAAGGTCACTCATAAAAAAAATGATAACAGAAATTCCCTGCCTATTTCACTTAGAATTAACAAAATATAAACAGAGTAAAAAAAAAAAAACAACACTGTGCATTGTCACTTTAGCCTTGCTTTTAAATAAAAAATGCCTTGTTATAATCAACAGCTTTAGCTCTGAATAGGTGATATAGATATATATATTTTATATGTTTGCCCAAAGCTAATCCGAAACAAAATCATTTTTGACATAGGGCTTAAAGCACAAATTTTTTACAAATCCAAATCAAATTTTTACTCTTGAATGCCTAATGTACAGTAATAAACAAGTGCTTTAATAAAGGATTTGCAAAAGAAACTTGGAAAGTAAAAAAAAAACTAATATAAAAAAAGGCCATCATGCATTTGGCAAAATTGTTTTTTAAGACTGCGGGGTAGATGTAGTAAAATGAGCATGAGTATCATGCCAACTAAAACTTGTGCCTGTGCTTTAGTGTTCTGCTAAAATAGGATGCAACACATTTTATAAGAAAATCCCAGGTTCTAAATGTAAAGGAAATCGATATAATATGCTTCACCCATAACTTCTCTACTGAAAGGTCTTTTTTTTTACAGTAACATCTCCAGCTTTGAGCTCTGCCCAGGAACAAGTGTAACAAGCTCTCATTTTAGCTCTTACTACTGCAAACTGCAATTATTATCACAAGTTAATATTTGCACCTGGTCCTGGCACACTGTATGCCAGCACTTAGTACCAGGGATATGGACAGTAACATAAGTGCTTGCCCCAGACAACTTGAATGAAATGAAACCCTCAGCAAAAATCTCAGTCTGCATCCAGTTTTTGTTTTGGAACCAGCAATGCATCCCATGTTAGCATATTTTTCTGTATTTAAAAGCTCTAGTGAAATCACTGCTTATTAAACAAAGGATTACATGAATTAAAGCACACTGAGATATTTTAATGCATGTATGAAATACAAAATAATCAGAAAATAAAGAGAAATGTACACAGAAGTATATCAGCGTTCATTCTCCAAAGTTTAATAAAGACCTCTATGTTATTATCTCTATAAAGATAAAATAACTCTACCCAATCAACTAACAAGGTTGTGCTACCAATAAAAAAAGAATAAAATTTCAGATTTCTTGAAAAGAAAGTGAAACATTGCACTATTACTGGACCCAGTTGTATAATACTGTGTTTACCATTCACACATGAACTGAAATATCGAAGCACAACTTTGAAATTATGACTGAACAATACAAAAGAAAAGGGATTTATAGATAGACAAAGTCAGAACAAACACATTCATTAATTTCATAAGCGTCAGTAACACAACATTTTCATACCTCCCAACTAAATCCAAACATGTGATGGGGCTTATTACATCATAGATATTGCTAAATCTTGGACAAATCCAGGGTGACTTCAATGCCAAAAAAGTCTTTATGGTTTATGATTTTGGGAGGTATGTATTTCAGGGCCATGTGTGTTGTGTTTATCATCATTCACTTTCACCTATTTTACTGTTTCAACGTATACATCACCGTAACACAAGCTGAACCACATCTCCACACCATCCACTGTTACACAACTATTGTGAAGTCAGGTCACATTAACAATTACCGTACCATACCGAAAGGACAGCTATTCTTTGTGATATTATGTTCTCTATTCATGAGTGATTAGACCAGAGACCAGAGTCTATATGAACATTGATAAACAGAATTGTAGAAATAAAAATTCCTGGCTTGACAGACTTGACCAATGTAGGTTCATTCTGGAAATGTCACAGATATGGGTCATGGCACAATGTGGGCAGCTTTTTTACATTTTCACACTGAAGACATAAGAAAGTATTAAAACCCAGGTCTGTACATGAAATTTAAATTTACAACAGCTTTTTTTTACCATATCTTGCTGGTTGGTTTGATTCATCTGAAATAGTATTTGAAGTGGAAAGTTTGGGGAATCCCATTGCCAGCAATGGGTGTTGCAAAAGCACCACTATTATTTCTTATTACTTACAACATATGTATTATGTTTTACTATAGCTATATATATTGTATGCATTAGGTATACTGTATATTTAAAATACTTTCTATTTAGGAGCAGCCTGTGTTCGCTATTTTTTCAAATTAAATAAAAGCTTTGTGAAACAAATCTAAATATTTATTATTAATGATGCAATCATGATGATGTTTCATAAAATAACCTTATCCAATATGGCTATTGTTTTTCTTTAGAAAATAAGTCAAAAACTTGATTAGTTGCTTTGGCCAATAACCAAGTTTTTGATTAGTGTGTATAGTCTATGCAACTTTGGTAGGAAGTATTTATACCAACAAAAAGTGTTTTCCCTGTACTTACCTATGTACGGCAAGTTTATAATTCTTCAGTCTGCTTCTAAAGAAAATATATATTAGTGCTCGAGTGTCGGACCTGGATTCATGTTTGTTCCAGTGTTCCCATGCTCCTAAATATATCTTACTGTATTGATCACATGGCTTCATATGTTTCTCTATATTATATCTTGGTGCTTTGAAATATTTTATTGTTTTACTACTTGTATTAAGCACAGCTTATTTGCTATATATATACTTTACATTCATAAGTGGGCCATTTATTGCACTATTTACACCGTGACACTACAATTGCATGTGCAAGATTTCACATAATGGAAATAGATCACTCTGGATTTTATCCCATGCCTGCACCCGAAACTACTCAGTGATATGTGTACATTTCAGAGTTCTTATATTCAGTTGTCATATTCAGCATTACTGAATCTACATTCATTTGTTGAAGACATGTAGTTCTGTCTATCACAATGACTGTTTTTGATCTGACTGTATGTCCAGAGGCCTTGCCGAGGCTTGAATAAAAATAAAAAAAATATGCAGCACACAAAACAGTTAATACAGACAGATGTAGTTACTCTTACACATACCATATACAACATTTGTATCTCTAGTATATTTCACAATTTGTTATTAAAGTTGAATCACCTATGGATGGTGACTTTATTTCCACTGTACAGTCTAAGTAATTGTATTTTAACACTGTAATTTGCCCCATTTGATCATGCAACTGTCACAGATTGGCGAAAGTGTTTCATAAGGCATATTGGAACAAGTTAAAAATTATCTATTATCCTTGAAAACAATTCCTCGGAGGAGTTCCTGAATGCCTTTAATCCTATTTAAAGTTCATAGTAACTCTGTTGGGTATATTTATTTTTTATATTTTTTTTCTTTTTGGCTTAAGATGTTATCACAATAGTCAGAGAATGATGGTATCCTCCAAAGATGAGAAACGAGTACACTGCACTCAGACCTACATTCAGAATTCAAGGTAAAACAGGAGGCCAAAGGTTGGTAGCAGTATACCGAGAATACTGGGTAATATTCCTGCTGTGTCACCTGGAATGAAAACAAAGGGGAATTCATTATCATGTTAAATACAAGTCTCACCCACAACATTATTTTCATATTTTGTAGCAGCATTCACTAATGGTAAATTGCCTTTCTTTAGGAATGAATGTAGCTTGTGTATATTTGTAAAAAAGAAGAGATGGCAAAATACTTGCCTAATATATCAAGAAAAAATAAAATCTTACTAGTAGAAAGCCTGATGGAAGCAACAGCACCATCTCCACCTTCACTGTGGGCTCGAACCTCCACAATGTAGTCTCCATCCTTTAGAACTGGCAGCTCTACTGAATGATGCCCGGTTGAATACAGCTTACCATCATTTTGTCCATTTGGTCTGTACAAAACCTTAGAAAAAAAGAAGTTTAATAGAATATATATATATATATATATATATATATATATATATATATATATATATATATATATAATCAACCTTTTACTTTACATTCACATTCTTTTTAATGTTCAGTTCTAGTTCTAATTCTAAAATTAGGCATTGCATTTACATAGATGCCCCCTGACCTTTAACTTAACTTATTAGTTGTCCCAAGTCCTACCTTAATATAAATCCTTACATTTATCTTAACTCCTAAAATTTTTATCAATCCACTAACACTTACATTTAACCATTAACCTTATCCTGGAAATGAACCACTTACAGTTTACAAAATTCTAACCTTTTATTATTTAACGTAGAATAACTAAAAGAAAAGCAAAAAAGTGGCATTTTATGGCAAACTAATCCTGTTAAAACGAAAACATCCTTATTATAAGTATTAAAAAACAATTAGAAAGCAAATTTATTACAACATAACAATTGTAGTTTCAAAAACTACCTTACAGTCAATAGACAATGTTTTTTTAAAAAAATGTTGTCTATTGACTGTATGGTACATTTTGTTACTACAATTGTTCTGTTGTAATTAATTTACTTTTCAATTGTTTTTTAATAATACTTATAATAAAGATGTTTTCATTTTAACAGTATTAGTTTGCCGTAAAAAGCCACTTTTTGCTCTTCTTCTACTTATTCTACTATAACTGGCTTGGCAACATAAATTAACATAATTTGTTAGATAACCCTCTTTGGGACACACCCCTATTTTTTTGTTTTAAATATTTAACCTCCTGGGCGGTTTATTTTTTTCCGGATTTTTATATCTAAAAGCAGTACATCGTTTTTCAAGAAAATTTATTTTACAGTATAAAAAAATTTTGAAACACAAAATCATGTCAAAATAATTAAATAAACAAAAAAATAAATAAATTTAATAACAAACTTTGACATGATTTTGTGTTTCAAAATTTATTATACTCATATTATACTGTAAAATAAATTTTCATGAAAGACAATGTACTGCTTTTAGACATAAATACACTATTGCATTCACTACAGTTATGCAATACAAATACAATAATGCAATAATAAATAATTTGAAATTCCCGCCACGCCCCTAGAGGTGGCTGTATGCCCGGGGAACTACCGGGGAATGTAAGAGCACTCGCCGGGGGACAGAGACACAGCCAGAGGATGGCAGGACACTGGAGGACGCCGGGGGGGGGGGGCGCCGATGAGACCAGGTAAGTGTTTGTTTTTTACTTTTTTAACTACCGAGTGTGACTCAGGGTTACCGCTGGAGAGGTTAACACTCAACACAAATTTTATAATATCACCTAAAACTAAACCCCCCTGCATTCTTACTCTTAAGCCTAACATAACAGTACTTCATACCTTAAATTCCCACAATCATTATAAATGGTGCGGGAACTATCAGCACAAGCTACCTCTCCTGCACCAACTTTATTATTACAATTGCCTAGTAGTAAAGTAGCCAGAACTTACTTTATATCCATTGACTGCAGATTCATTGGATAATGGTGTCACATGTTCCCAAGTGATAATATACTGAGATCCAGACTTCACAGCACTAATGATTCGAGGAATCTGACTAGGCGCTGGGGAAAAAATAACTTATATAAAGAAATATATAAGGACAATATAAAGCTGTATGTAATCATATACATTGCAATTCTGTAAGCAAACTGTAATCTGCCCATTTACATCTAAAAGGCATTGAAAAACACAACATCTACAAGGGCAATACAACAACAATGGATTAAAAGTTGTACTCTTTATGGTGTTTTTCCCAGTGTTTTTTGCAGATATAGAACTATGTGAAGCTACCCATCCATTTACAGAAGTAAACTAGGATAATGCCTGGAGGTGTGCAACCAACATTTCAGTGCATCTACATTTATTTCTACTTCATTTCTTTAAAAATTGACGATGATAGATGAATGTTCAAACATAAATGAGAGCAGAGAAGGGCCATATGAGTGCCTGTGAGCTGCCTGGTGCTGCTGATGATGTTACTTCAATGTCTAAGATGGTGCAGCCCAACATCAGTCTCATATATACAGTATATATATATATATATATATATATGTGTGTATGTATATATACTATAGTATGTACATATACTGTACTATAAATACAGTAGTATAATCAGAAGTTACAGAAAGGAAGATGAATTAAATGAACAAAACAAAGTTATTTGTCAAATGTTCTCAAAGGAAGATTGGTGCTGATTTTAATAATATTAGGATGGAGTGTTTTTAAGGCTTTAAGTGACGGACCAAGTGAGGTCTGTGAGAAGGTCAGTGACAACTTCATTTAACTGTGCTTATTTCACTTTGAGGTTCCTGGTAAGGTTTTCAAAGTATGCTAACGTATGTGCATTGAGCTTCCTAACATACTTGCCTAAGGTATAGGCGTAAGCTCACTTCAATGACATCAGTGACAAATGTTCACTTCAATGACATCATTTGGCCAGTTATCAAGGAAATCCTTTTGAAAATGTGTACTTACGTGGTTTCTTGGTTTCAAATTCTACAGTATGACTTTTAGGTCCATCCCCTGCACTGTTGAACGCACAGATATCTAGTTTATAGAGAGTATTGGGCATTAAACCTTCAAGTTTCACAGTTTCGAAATTTTCTATTTGCAGTTTGTGGGCTGCGGCTTCTTTGTCTTGAATGCGCCAGTACCGAACCTTTAAATGGAAGTGATTTTATACATATTATTTTATTATTGATCAATATTGATATAATATATATAGATATGATCAAGTATAATTAAAACAAATCTTTATTTGTAAGACCCTGGTCCCCGCCAGTACTAACCATACACCAGTCCCACCAGCCACCAGCCTCGGGAGACAGGTTGTGTTTCCCAGCAGACGGTTTACCCCAGGACTGCTCAAGGGATGGTGTCTGTGAAGGGCTGGCAAAAGGCCAGGAGCCCATGGATAACCCAAACACACGCAGAGTCGGGGTCACAGGCAAAAGGTTGGTCCAGGCAGCATAAACTTGCAGGGGCAGAAACAGTAACAGTAAATCAGACGAATGTCTCTCCAGTACAGATTAGCCCAGTTAAACGCTACAACAGGCCCTGAGCAGTGGGAGCAGAGAGTCTAAAAAGGCCCCAGCAGCCAATGGCAGCACATATTTCTAATAATACACACTAATAAATAAACAAACAAAAAAAGTACCTGAATCAATTAAATTTTGGCTTTAGGAAAGTTGCCATTTTAGGTATTTTTCCATTATTACACTTTAAAAAAAAGCAGTAACATATCTGCACTGAGATCACCCACTAGAACCCTCCAGTGGAATGTACTTAAATTGTTAAATGCAAAAGTAGCATCTTTTTATTGCATGTTTGGTAGGGATCACCAACCCAGACATAGCCCAACAACAAACTAGAATGCACAGAAATGACAGCCTCTGTGTTATATAGGCCATGAAAGGGGTCCATAAATATGACATATATTTATATATATATATATATATATATATACATTTATATTTCTGTTTAAATTATATTGAATCATTTAACAGTTGTGCTTATGTGTTTATGATTGCCAAGACTGTATTCTCACCTGGTAACCTGAAACCGTTTGTCCAATCACTGGCTGCCAAGACACACTGGCTTCAGAGGAGGAAAGTACTGCTACCCTGACACCAGTAGGGTATTCTGTAGGAGCTAGAAAAAAAGAGCAAAGCCATTTGCAACTTTAAAATTCTCCAAAGAAAAATTTTGCCCATGGCATTACCAGGGATGCAAAAAAGCTTTTCTCCTGAATCAATCTCAGCTAAACTGTTAAAGCCGTTCTGGCTAGTTCATAGGACTAATACCATTGTTTACTCCTAAACATCTTCATCCTCAAGCACCAGCAAATCAGAACTATATTAACCCTTTCCTTGTCATACAGCCATTCATTGGCAGCTTTGGCTTTTAAGAACTTACTTCTTCTGTACGAACAAGTGAAGGTTTCTGGATAACTTCATGTACACCTATGTACACATTCTTGGTATAACCACATGGGAGAAAAAGCTTCCCTTACATTACAGGAAAATGTCTTTTATGTGGTGTAGCTGCACATGTAAGCCCACTGCATAAAAATATAGGATTTATATAAAAACTTTCTTCTGTCTATGTATTTCCTAATTTTGGTTCTCTTTCTCTTCTTCATCTTCATAGCTACAACAAAGTGACTTCCCCAGCTGGAAATAAAGGATATATATTTCTCTTTCCTTTCACCTGGTACAGTGGGCAGATTAAAGAACTAGCATCTTTATTTTTTATGATGACTGGATATATTTTTGTTTATATGCGTTTGTTTAAATTACAGAAAATAGTTATTTTAATGTACCTTCATCTGCAGAGTAAATAGTAGCTGTGCTGCTAAATGGACCTTCTCCCATCCTATTGAAGGCTTGAACCTTTACTTGAAACTGTGTAGCTGGAGTTATAGTGTCGTCCTTGTGAACATAATGACCACTCTCAGGGTTGGTAACTGTCACTTTTCTCCATTCTCTGTCAGTCTGAGGTTTAAATGCAACAATGTACCCAAATCCATCACCATAATGATATTCTCGTGCTAAAGGCTAAAGGAGAGAAAAAACAGCTCAGTTGTTGGGTGCTGACTTAAAAAAAAGACTTTAAAAACAATATAGTTGCATAGTTTTAACAAATGTAAGAAATACACATGTACATTGAATTTAACCAAATGAAAAACTGGCATTTTCAGAACACTATGTTGATCCACTAGATCGCTAGCACTCTAGGAAGGATGTCTTTTTTGGGGAATGGGTTATATTTGCATTTCCACATACTGCAATCCCCCTGATATCTCCTATGAGAGAGGATTAATAATGTAGCGTTGGTTCATCCAGTACAGTTCAGGGATGCCCCAAATACTCCATTCCTGGCTAATGTCTAGTATTTTACATTGAAATCCCACTAGTGTAAACAGGACATCCCACAAACACAGTACAGTGAGAAGCCAACCATCTAAAACCTAAGACAGGGGTGTCCAAACTTTTTGCACAGAGGGCAAGATTTGGTGAGATGAAAATGTGAGGGGGCCGACCATTCAGCCTGACATTCTTTGAACCATTAACATTAAATGCAAATTAACTATTTTATGATTTTTTTATTGCAATTGGCATACTTTTCATTTCTTCACACAGAACAACATCTGCCAAAATGGATGCATAGTTTTTCTCATTTTTTACCCTGACATTTATTTTAGGGAGTCTGGTTAAACGTGCACTGGCAAGCTTGGCCACTCTTCTCGTGTCAAGCACCAAGGCAGGATTGGAGGTGGAAGAGAGATATATTTGCCCAGGATTCCTCTTTTATGTGAGGTTTATTTGCCCAAGATTCCTCTCCTGTGTGCAGTAGCAGGTGGAAGACTCCCACCTGTGACATAATTAATGAAGAAGCACTAAGGGTGGGGATATACCATAAAGCCAGGAGCTCAGTCAGGAGCTTGGCTTGGAGAGACACAGATAGGGGTCTGTGCGAGTTCATCTGGGCTTGGAGAGACACAGACAGGGGTCTGTGCGAGTTCAGCTCTGTTTGGAGACACAGCCAGGTGGACTGTGTGAGTGAGCCCTGCTGAAGACACAGACAGTCGGTCTGTGAGGGAGCTCGGCTGAGAAACTCAGAAAGTCGGTCTGGGTGAGTAAGCTAAAGAGTGAGCAGAAGGTTGCTGAAAGCTTGGTTTTGAGCTGACAGGAAGAAGCCCTCCAGCTGATAGACAGGGACGTCTGATGTATAGTAGTGCCGGACAGGCAAGGTTTTCTTTTGCTGTTTTGTTATTTTATCC
>NC_092859.1:92137547-92185322 GCF_032062135.1 Pyxicephalus adspersus
AAAAAATTCAATGTTACTGGTATTGTTGAATTTTTCAACTGCTTGTTACTCGGCAACAAAATCATGTGTGTGTGTATATATAAATATATATATATATATATAATATATATATATACTGCCTTTAAAGGCAGACAGTGTGTGTGTGTCTGACTCACCAATGCAGATACATAGGGTTTAGGAGCCATTTCTGCAGCATGTTTGCTTGTTCTGGATCCGGAATATAGCTAGGCTTTACCCTTTTTCTAATCTATTTTTGAATTGTTTTTGCTGCAGTGAGTATCCCACTTGGAGAGATGTTCTGTCACTCCAAGGGAATATCCTCAATTAGGATAAATAAATGCATAAGTAAGGCTCCAGCATTTCTCTTCTGTATCCAAAACTGGCTGATTCTAAGAACGTGCACTGCACACACAACACGCCAGACTCTTTGCAGAGCACTTTCTATGAATCAGAGTGGGCGTGGTCTGTGCAGGGATTCCCTGTGAACACACACACGGGCTGCATAATATTGATTTGATGACAGAGGCTGCGGGTCGGTGAAAACCTCAACACAGGCCGCAATTGACCTGCGGGCCTGACTTTAGACATACCTGCCCTAAGATATAAGCCCAGTAATAAAACAAGAGGTAGAGGGCAGTTTGCACACATACAGTAGGGGGCAGACATGGCCAGACCATTTGGTGTTGTAAAATAAACCTAAAGAATTTCTATCAACCTACTACTACTCACACAACTAGCATGCTTCTCAATGTTAGAATAATTCATGTATACTCACTGTCCATGTCACTGTAAGTTCTCGATTGGTTCCACCACCACCTCCAACATCAGAAGGAGCATATTTTGGAGCTGTAATGCAATTTACACATTGTCAGGATGTCGGTATGCAAAAGACTTTAACATGTTATCATTAAAAACAGTTTAATAAATCATTGTATAACAGATGCAGATATTCATAGTTCAATATACCTTGTCTCTTGTTTTAAATGTTTAAATGTTTTAAAAGTAAGCCATAAAAAAGAATACAGGGCATACTTCTCTTTTCTGTGGCCTGCACTGCCCAACACCAATCTAAATCCGTAAAATTTTAGAAACAGATATGCCAATACCTTGGGACCCCTGCAGCTCCTAGGTTTCCCCTTTTTACCTCAATCCATTACAGGATGCAGAAAAACCAGTAGGAGTTGTGGAAGGACCCAGTGTATCAACCCTCCCGAAAGTGTTGGTTTACCTTGAGACTTCGGTGTTCGGTGGCATGGGCAACAGGATAGGCAACTGTGATGCCCTGACTTCTTTCACATGTATGACTTGCCTGTAAAGTTTTCATATTGTGACAGGCGTGCTTTAAACATATACTGGTTATGGGAAATTTCCACTTTGTACAAAAATAGTGACTTTGATTTAGCTCTATTCGTATTGAAATATAAAATGATTTTTACTGATTAGCATTCTATGTTAAAATCTGTGCTAATTACCAACAACAGTGCAAATGATCTGCAATATACAGTCAAATCATAATCCTTTTATTACTAATATTATTAATGAATTATATAGACTTAGAATGTATTTTGTTTTATAGGAAAATGCAAATATTGTGGATCTGGTTGCTACAACAAAGTACAAGTGTCCAGTCACTATCAGTTGTAAATATAGCCCAAAAGTCTATTGAACCAATGAGATCACTTTTATTTTCTCATTTAAATTAAGCAAGCTTTAATGCAAAAACAGTTTATATACTAGACTTACCAGCTCCTTCTGTTTTAATTTTTGATGATGGCAAACTAGGTTCACCATTTCCTAATGTATTGGTTGCTATTACACGAAATTCATAATCCATCCATGGGATTAACTCTATTACCTTCGCCGACTCCATGTTTCCTTCAATATTAGGAATCTCTAAATGGAGAAAGGAACATTACTACATGAATAACAACATAAATGTGAAGAGTATTAAATGTTAGTTTTTACAATATGTATCTGTGATACAGAGCACATAAAACATCTTACAAATTTTTACAAAATCACGTCAGACTTTAAAATGTCATTATGTTATCTTGAAATATCATCTTATGCTAATGTTTACAGTGTAAAAGTATTCCTGGACGTACTTTTGTCAGTGTCCTATCTATCTTGAGCTCAGATACATCCTGTTTTGTTCTGTTCATAGTATGCACTCCCCCACTTTGTGTTTGTTTGCTTCTCCATTATGCCTCTGTTTTAGTGATCCTTTAATTCTCCATTATGATGCCCTGTTGCATTCCTCCCTCCAATGCTTTATTCTATAATATTCCAATTTTAATTCCTGTTCCCCTATGTTCATACGTGCAATCCAAGGGAAAATTTCAAGAGGTAGGCTATGGTATAGTAAATGGAAATCCTTCAGCATTACGCTTTTAGATGAAGCAAAAACAAACCTGTCTTTACATCCTTCCAATCTTCTGACAATGAATTCCTAGCTTGAATGGTATATTTAGAAATTGGCTGGTGATTGTCTGTTCCACTACTCCATGTAAGTTTTACAGTTGTGTCTTTTATTTCCTCTGTCCTAACACCACCAGGAGGACCAGGAGGACCTAGCAAAGAAATACATATTATGTTAGTACAACCGTAAGTAGTGCAGACCTTATAAAGCAATGTGAAAGCCATTAGAGGTGTACAGAATAAAAATGAATTCCATTATTCAACATATGTGTTTAATGATAATAATAATTAGAAAAATATTTAATATATCTTGCATGCATCTTGGTATGATTTGTAAATTTCTTTAGGATCAGTGTAGAATTCCAATGGGAAACTGCCTAGGCAGGAGCTTCTTGAATGAAAGACCTGTCACTGCTGCTCAGGCTCGTGGTGACTGGTCTGGTCTAGGTCCCTTGCATAGCTCTCTGCACATGCAGTGCTGATGCCCCTACTACTTTTAGAAGATAACAATTGTGTTTGCAAAGTCATTTTGTGCACACAAAGTGGATTTATATCTATTGTGGGTATAGTTGAATATATGTAAATTAAAATTCTTGTGTCTGGTTCAGCCTTAAACTGAACTAAACTTAAACTGAGTATTTCCTTATTAAACATTTACACATATTTCAGATAACGTTATAGAGTTATCCAGAGATTTACAATTTTTAGATTTTTTTTCTGTTTCCTTATGTTCACACAACTGTAAAACTTTGTATTTCTTAGCTCTTTCTGTCTTGAATGAATTCCCCCAGGGAAAAACAATACAAACCTGATCTAGCTAGCAGAGTTAGCCCTTCTACTTACTACCCAGAACATAGGACAAGTTTACAATGTACACATAATATAAAAGATTTAGGAATGCGGAATATTTCAGAGTGCATGAATAATTTACAAAATAAATAATTGACCTTTTACATTTACATGCTTATCATACCTCTGACTACCAGGTCAGCTGATGCAGAAGAGTTGTCCACAATGGTCTGTGAGATACAAGTATATCTACCAGCATGCTTGAGTTGTGCATTTTTGATGAACAGCTCACTACCAACATCGCTCTGTACAATAAAAAAAAATGTCTGTAGATATTTGCAATAATAATATTGAAAACTTTGTCTGTTTCAGTATCAGATTACTAAATTTAGTATTCTCAGGCAGTAATATTCCATATCTATTTTGAGCATGGCAAACAACCACAGAATGTCTCGGCATGTATAAAAATAATATATAAAACTAGACATGATGTGACTTGCATCTATAAATGTACACAATTTCTTTAATGGTGTTGAAGGAACATGTTTTTTTATAATCGGCATTGACATGTATGGATACAATTATCCTTGATATGTATGGATACAATTATAAACTGCATGGATACAATTATGTGGTACTGTGCAATAAAAGGGGGATCACAGATGATAAACCTGCATAATAGACAAGTACAAACCATAAAACGAGGAAGAGAGGGACCTTCCTCTTGGCCCATTGTTTACCAGGATCATTGAAGAATTTACTATACCATCACAATATATTCTTACACATATTTGTTCTATTTTTCACGTGTGAAGGGCTAACATTTATGAAGTTTACTACTGAACAGCTATGCCCCAGTGCATCACCCACTACATTTGTCCATTATCCATTTACTGCCTTTTCTGTAGACCAAGGTTTCTCAACCAGGGTTGCTCCAGAAGTTGCTAAGGCTTTCTGGAGCAATGAGCAATTTGTGTCAGTTACTATTGACACCATAAATCTATTTGGGTACCTGTAAGGGTCGCACTCATCCCAATGGCCAACAATGTATTCCATTGACCACAAAGCAAATGTACCATGAATTGGGCATATCCTAAATATTGGTAGGGGTTTCCTGACACCTGAAAGTTCCTACATAATAAAAAGGTGTATTGGGCTGTCTCAGTCCTCATCATTACTAATACCACGATATTAGTACAGTACGGTGGCTCAGAGGTACCACTTCTGCCTTTGCAGGTTCCAATCTAGACCAGGACAGTATCTGCATGCTGTTTGCAGGTTCTCCCTGTGTCTGCGTGGGTTTCCTCCCACATCCCAAAAACATGCAGTAAGACTAATTGGCTTCCCCTCAAAATTGACCTTAGACTGTATTAATGACATATGCCTATGGTAGGGACATTAGATTGTGAGCTCCTTTGAGGGACAGTTAGTGACATGACTATCGACTTTGTACAGCGCTGCGTAATATGATGGCGCTATATAAATACTGTGTAATAATAATTATACCATAAATTATCAATAAAACTTTAAAAGAGGACAATAGCTTCGGTTTACTTTAGATATGGATATCTAGGAATTTACCAGTTAATAGGAAACCATAAAGAATTTATGAAATGTATTCATAAAAATAGCAACTTATATCTACATAGGCTAGTAAGATTCCTTAAGAAACTTGTAAGTTCAGCTTGAACTGAGGTACAGATCATATGTTGATTTAATGTCATCTGTTAAGTCAATCTAGCTGCTTTGATTTCAGTTCAATAATAAAGGGAATCCTTTTTCAGTTATTTAAATATTATTTGTCTCAGATTCAGTTCAATACACCATGATTTGGTTCCCTTAGCTCCTAGGGATATGGATAATATTTTAAATTCCTAATGAAGGCTTTGTTCAGACCGGCAATGGTTGTGGTGAGGTTACTGCTTCTTCATGCCAGTGATCTGCTGCCTCGGGGGAGACGCTACAAGTAGATTTTGCAGACAGTGGTTCCCTAGGAGTCAGCGCTGTGGTGCTAGGTTCCAGCCGCCAGGAGCCATGTGGGATCACTCGACCCCAAGGTAGGTCTGTGCCTTCCCATACAGTACATATCAATATAGCTATTCCCCATATGGTCCCCAAGGCAGCCTTTCAAACTGCTTTTCACCCCCAGCACTTGTGATTACCCAGACTACTATCTCCAAGTCTCCCTCATATGGCTGTATCTGCCCCTGTATTCCCTGGCAGAGAGCAGCCCTTAGTGTAGTCAAACAAAATAATGAGCCATTCAGTATAAAATTAGTGCAGAGGGAATAGTTCCCTTATTAACTGGCTACAGTTCCAATTTAAAGAGAAATAATTTGTCTATTTCATCAGTACAGGTTGCTATTATCTGCAGACTTTTCAGAAAATCTATCTCCAGCCACTTCTGAATTATTGTTCAATATGTTCACAAACAGCGGTTTACAAATTAAAGCTGTGATTTCCAAAGTCACGGTAATTAGCGTCACCTCAAATAATTAAGACATGTTAATTAACGCCAGCATTTAAACATGAACAGATACTAGACTACAAAAACTGCTAGGCCCCAAGCTCTTTGATTACCCTAAGCTAAGCAATGTGTTAAGTCATTACAAATTCCACATCCAGTGCACAAACCATGACAATTATAACTGTAAAGTGGATGCGCCCTTGGTTGTTTTTACTCCCGGAAACTAGTACATCAGAATATGCTGACAGCGCCTATGAAATTGGTGAAAACAACATCTCAGAAGATGAATCAAAAGCCTATGCAGTTTTAGCTAATATACACTGTTAAAATATGCTTTTATTTATCAGCCATGACGCAGTTAAAACATACAAAAAAATTAAAATTAATTATACACATTTTAAAAAACACATGAACTATTACACATTATAGGAAAGGCCAAATGATCTGTACTCAAAGGTTTCAGCTTACATTATGTAAGAGTAGGGTGTAGGGAACAGCTATATTACCAAATTTTGCCCTACCAGAATATCTGTGTAAACAAGTATTTCCCCAATTTTTTTCGCAACTGCAGCTAAAGATACCTAATAGGATGTAGACATTGGCCAAGATAAAATTAGACCTTGGCTAAGATAAAATATCATAAAAGAAAAGTATAGAGTTTTCTGTAAGGAGGAATTGTGGAGAATATCTAATTCTACAGCTGCAGGCTAATTTTAATGCACCATGTAACAAAAAGTTTTTCCTGTTTGTTACATCTTTAGTGGGGCTTTCACTCTCTAAGGAGGAATGCACAATATTAAAAATACATGTCTAAAATGCACCCACTTTGATTCCGTTCCATGACAACTGCAGAGAGGTGAATATAGTCCAAGATTAAAAATGTATTAGCTAACAATAGGAGTAACTGTACTAATAAATCAGAAACAATAGAAGGTATGAATAATGATGTAATTAAAAATACTTTTACTGGATAATAAAAAAAAACTACATTACTCAAGTCCAAACGAGTTTTGGTTACATTATTCATGTAGATTCTGTAAAAGAATGCAGTTTGAAAATTCTAATTAATATAAACCTTAAGTTACCCTCTTAATAAGGTGAGGTTTGTTTATGAAGAACACAAGTGTAATTAGAAAAAAATCCAAAAATTGGACCGATATGAAACAACCCTGAATGAATGAGAAACTATTAGAACACAATCGGCTTTCGAATGTACCTTTGATAAGCTGAAAGCTGCAATATCCCTACAATAACAGGGGGCTAGCTCCTGCTCAAAAGATCCCTTTGTGCATGGGATTTTTAAAGACCGGATACAAAAATGCAACATAGCATATAATATATATTAGATAATCAGCAAGTTAGAGAATGTGAACAGGTTAGCTCATTTACCAATTGTTAGGGTTGTATAGACAAAAGTTAGCCTTACATTTTTCAATGACATTTCTTTTTTTTATGTGTTTTCTGTGTACCTGATGTTTGTCCTATGTAGTGCTAAATGTTGGAGAAGGGAGAGGATAAGGATTCTGCTGGGTCCACTGCTGGGTTGCCAACTGTCCATAATTTTATGGACAGTCCATGAAAACCCTATCGACTTTCATCTGTCCATTTTTTTTCTAAATGAAACGCAATCTTGACAGTTCTACACTGGAAGCAGTTCTTCCTCCTGGGAGCATATTGGAACATAACCAGATTTGCATAGATATATGCATCTTTCAGAATATTTCATAAGCTTGTTTTGATGTTTCTTCAAGAAAGGTATAATAGTATAATATAATATGCTTGTTACAGTTTTTCAATTCATATTCTCCACATGAACTACAGATCAAACTTGATAAAATCTCATTCGTGCATGGGTTTTAGATAAATTAAAATAAAAATACATGGTGTACTGAATTTACATTACTGTAGAGACAGAAAAGGGAGTATAAACAGAGGTGGGGAAACAGATACCAGATTTCATTGGCTATCGTACTGATCTCTGTTGTCTTGAGTATTTATGGTCACTTTTTAAGCTGATACATGGACAGTTTATTCGCTTTTGGTATGAGAACACACTTGTGATGGTGAGGGTAAGTGGTAATTGATGGTGTTATGGTATAGGAAAGTAGAGAAGTGATGGTGATTGATGGTGTGATAGTAAGGGAAAGTGGCAAGGCAAGGGTAATTGGAGTTATGATAGTGAGGGCAAGTAGGGAAGCAATAGTGGACGAGTGATAGCAATGGTAGGTGGAGACAGAATGGTAGCCAATATTTATTAGGCTGGAAAAGACTGCTTAATTCATTTTTAACCTCATTATGTATAAAAGAAATTTGAGACCAATTTAATCATATTATTCTAATCCAATAAAATCCCTTAAAAGTGTTGACATACTTCATACAAATTGTTAAACCTTACATGAAATTGGATTGTGATATTAGTGTAAAGAATTGGTCACATATCTACATCTTTGAATATGTATGTATCCATTGGAGTATGATTCTAGCTCAGTAAATCAAAATTTTAATGACAGAGAATAAGAAAATAAGCCAAGAAAGTGGCATGTTTTAATGGAGTTTCATAAAAGCCTGCATATTTCTCACTACAGACTTCCTTTTAATTGGTTACTGTAAAATCTGGCTCCTGGACCTGGTGAAAATTTAGAAAATTCCTATATACCCTGTATTCCTAAATGATCCTTAATTTTAGATCACTAGTCTTTCTAAAATATCAAGCAATACATAGGATCCCCATCTCTAGCTGATCTGTTGCTGATCCCTTACAGATCTTTAAACAATGTTCTTACTTTGTCATCACCTCCTTGTGAAGTCATAAATATCAGTAACATCTTTTTGTGCCCGTCTGTAGCCGGTATTAATGTGTTAATGCTTTAAACTTTTTATATTTACTGCTACAAAGACAGAACTGTTGGATATTACAATGTTTGCAAATATGGCCTGGATCAATAATGTATATCTTGGTATGTACTTCAGCCATCTTTTTATATTGCCTGCATGTTTAATATGTGTACAATGCAAGCTGGCTCCACATAGGTCTTTGCTTCTACTAAACCACCTAGAAATTATGCTGATCCCATTATCTGCTTAATAAATAAAGGCTTTGCTTTAACTAATATCCGCATCCACAATTTTGAAAAAGTTGATTCCCTTCTGCCCTGTGCACTACAGAATAATATAATCTACACTTTGGTATGGCAAAACTTTCATGGCAAGCAGAAGTTGCAGTATTTGGTCTTCCTAATTCACACTTTGCAGGAACTTTTCTTGGGCCACCCTTGGTGTAGTTGATAATGGACAGCACTGTGGACAAGGAAAGGAGGAGTGCAGAAGAATCATGATCACATTTGATTTATATAGACTATGATATATTAAGGTCATACCATATAACCACTGTGATGCAAACCATGACAGAGGCATGTATTTTTGGAAATGCTGCTGTTAAAAGCAGCCCCTCTGTGGTTTCCCTAAATAACTTCAATATGATAGGTTTTAGTTTTTTTTCTACCACAATATGGTTCCACCTTGTAAATGTCTCCAGTGGCTAACCAGCATTTAGCAGTATTGCACACCAGGGAGTATTGCTGGCCTGAAGTATAGGGGAAAATGAGCATAGTTTCCTCATGAAAGTGTGCAGCCTTCCCAACATGTAGTTTGTGGTGTCAATATGGTATCCTTTCCTTGAGGCTGTGTGAGCTTAGTGGAACAGAGAAGGCTTACAGAGCACACATCCAGGGAGCGCATCAGCAGTTTCTGACCACAAATTTAGTCCATGATGTCAAAAACCTCAATGTAACTTGAAGAACAAATTACAGGAATAAAACAAGTCGCTAAAGAGAATCATTTACTAAGCCTTAATAAAAATACTTACTTTAAAGAAAGCAAAAATCTTTAAAGACAAACCCTTCTGCATAAAACCAGTCACTGAGCAGAAAATGGACAAAGAATAACTAGATTGCAAGCTTCATTGAAAAGGTCCTCCTGTGTCATGGTTCGTACTTATGAAAGTTTGGTACCTGTAGCCTCTATTTATTGCACAATTATGTGTAATATTCTGGTGTTTTATAAATAAAAGCTAATAAAATATTATTTTAGGCTTTAATGCTGTACTGCATTTTATATATTAGTATAGTAGAATACCTAAACAGAGATATTACTAGGGTAACATTAGTTGCTGTAGCTGGTCTTCAAATCATGGCGGACAGTCAGCGATGGATAAACCCTAGGCAGAATTGCAATAAAAGTTCACTAGTATTGGTGATTTGGACACTCATATACCAAAGCTAAAGGTTTGCTTTAGAGGGAAACCTAATTTGTGAAATATTGTATTTTAAATATTTGTTTGCTTTGATAAAAAAGCCTAAGAAGAAATAAAGTGCAATACCATATAGTACCTAATCTGCTAGTCAATGCACAGCTATAAACTGACAAAAGCTGTTACTGAATGTTCCTGTATTCACCATTGTTATCCATAGACAAACATTTTGTTACATGTGTTGTACTGACCACTGTCAACCCCAAGTCTATACAATACTTACACACAAAGGTAGATTTCACTGCTTATACTCCAAAATATTAGGTATTATCATTGTGCATTGTGCATAGTTAGGATAAAATAATGATTTTGTTTTTTAAATTCAATTATATTGCTGATCTAAATAGGGCTCTTAAACCACATTTTAGTGGTGAGCCTACTTACCCAAAACCAACTAGATAATATAATCGGCCAGCTTACCCTTACATGTCTTTCGTAGTGGTTGGTGTCATCATCAAATTCAATCACAAAGCCATTTAGAGACCAGATAAAAGTCAGATCCAAAGCTGGATCATGAGATGCATGGCACTGCATGGATGCATTTTCACCAACAGTCACATCAGCATTGGATGGTGCAAGAGTGATCCTCGTGGCAGCTAGAAGCAGATAAACACATGCAGGATCACCAAAAAGTATACTTATACAATGCAATATTGATAGATAATCGAGTTGATTTACTAAATTTACTCCTAATTTTTTTAGGCCGTTGACTTAGAAAATTGAATTTTTATACTTCAAAGGATAATATATTTAGCTGAGAGGATGTGGTGAAAATTCACTTTGCAAAGGTCACTAAAAATCCAATCACATGCAATAAAATGTTAAAAAAAAAAAAAGTTTTTTTGCTTGATTATTATTAGATGACTGCAGCTTTAATAAATATACCCCACAGAGTAAAAAAGAAAGTTACAATTAAAATCCATAATAAATAACAGATTTGTTACATCAATGGAAGGTACACAGCAATGTGTATATCACCGAAATAGACTGTCTGCCAATAATGCACAAATTAAAAACTCCTAAAATGTGTTTTTATTTGTACTCTTATTATACTGGGGGGCAGTAAAGAATCTTTTAATAAATATGTTAGGACTCAGCAGTACATTCCTTAGTGTTAGATCTTTTAGCCATTTTTTTCTCTCTTGGTTTTAGGTGCACTTTATTTGCTAATCCCTTATAACATGTCAAGAATTCCTACATCCAGCACTGATAAGAAAGCAAGTCTACTTGTATTCATAAACATGATTACTAGATTACACTCTTATATTTTATATTAGTTCAGTGTGCTGTATTTTGTATCGGTACAAAGCCTGTCTGCAGATATGTTTGGTACACAGAATATTTTATTGCTAAATAAATAGGATGTAGCAGCGGTAGACAAAGGTAGAAACAAAAGTAGTGATAGATAATAGTAATACATAGTAATAATATAAATATTAAAATGTATTACCTGTAACAGAAAGAACTCCGGTGCTATTAGCTTTTCCTCGGTCATTCTCAGCAAAGCATGTGTAGCTTCCCTCATCAAGAGCTGTTACATTAATGATTTCCAGGCTACCATCGTACCAGATTGATATCCTAAAAACAATGCAGAAACAAGATATGCTTTTATTTACTCCATTACAGTGGTATCATTAGGACATTATGAGTTAAAACTAAACAAATGGCTATAGAACAGTTATAAAAGGACATGTCAATTACTGTCGATTGCAAGAAAATAGATGGGAGAGAACAGCAGAAGAAATATTAGGAACTAGGTTTGCCTTTCCACTTTCTAAAGCTAAATACAGTAATAGCTTTATACTAGTGGGTTAAGTCTGGCTTAGAGAACCATTATATAGCTAAAGACCTAAGAAAGCTCAAACTGCTATTCTCCAATTCTGCGCTAACTCCCTTGGCAGGAACTCATATTTAAGATAAATGTATAAACTCATAAGGTAGAGAATGGCTTTTATCACAAACATACAAAATCCCTTTAAAAGTTAAAATGCATACATTTTCTGTTCTCACATGTGAACACCAGATGGCAGCAAATGTACATAGCATATATAATGGAACATGATAGACACAAGACAGAATTAAGCAGAGGGGGTCATTGACATTGAGGAAACCAAGAGGGAAAGAGGTTTATTATGTTACAATAATACAGGCATTGCAGAGATGATTCACCAGCATCTATGAGGTGGTGCAGCAGTTCCCTGCTTTGTGACCTTGCAATGACTACATTTTTAACTGCATCAAATAAAAGGCAGTCTGATATATTTTTTACACATTGTAAAAATTACCATCAAGATGACGAAGACATATATTGGAGGCTGGGAAACAATGAAGGCATTCATTGCTTGCAGTAGCTAAACAAACCAGTATTCAAATAAGATTATCCAATCTAGAGACGTTTTCCTATTTAAATGATTTAATTTTCAAATAAAACATCTTAAATTTGCTTTATAGAAAGTTGGTCAATGTTAAATGAACAGAGAAAATAAAATATGTAACCAAGGTCATTTTTAGGTTGCTTTTTGCGCCCAGGGCAAATATTTCTGGTGGACCCTAATCTATCTATTCATTCGCCTAACACAAAAAAAGCATTATAATACCAAACATAACAAGCACGCAAGAAGTTCAAAGACTCCAATTATGTAACAGAGTTAAGGGAGAGATTTCTTTGTGCATAGCTGTTGTTATTCTAAACCAGATCCCTAATGACCAAAGTTTTTTTATAAGTGTTACTAATCCAGTCTGCTATTGCTATTTATTGCACCACAGGTCCCATTACATTGCACAATTGGTGTATGTGAAATAACCACTTTTAGAACTCGCAGAAGATGAATCTTTCATAGCATTGCACAGTGACTCCCAGTTATGGAGATTCAGCACGGGGAATATTTATAAATCCATTTCTAACAGCTTATTTTTTCTGCATTGCAAACACCAGGACTGCTTTTAGGGGCAGAGCCTGTTAGTAGGATTCCTGTGCCTTCCTGTATTGCCCTGAGTGAAGAAGATACTGTTCCAGAAGAACTTTTAATTGTTATTAATAAATTATGTATTTACTATGCCTTGTTCTAAATAGAGTTCTGCTTTAACCACAGATAAGAAAGTTGAAAGTCATCCTTTATCAGTTCATTCAATAAAAACTGCTCACATGGCATTGTGGAATCATGCATTCGAAAAAAAGCTACTGTGAACTGACTTGCTGCGACCAGCAGAAAATACATAAAGCTGTACACGATGTAGAAAATGAGGCATTTACAACTCCTGAAGTAAAAAAGGTCCCCTTCTGTATTTTTTCCTTCCCACCTCCATCACAAGCTTCTACCTGCATTCTCTACGCTTTCATTTTTTCTCCTCATTACCCTTCCACAGTTTTTCCCAGATCTCCTTACTTCTCCTTTTACCCACTCCATCTCCCTCCTTATTCTGTCCCCATAAATGTCTGTTTAGCATGATGTGTGCTTCTCTGGAAATCCATACCCAGTGTGTGCAAAGTGTGTAACATATAGGTACATTCCCAGCAATGTATTCCATGTTTGTTAACTCTTGTCATTTTGGGGGAGGCCCAAAGCATGGAACATGTACCACACTCTGGATGGTGGATTTATGTGCTTTACTTGCATGACTTCTTTCTGTAAAAAAGGCGGTTAAATAGATAATTTATTTTAGGAAAAAGCTTTTAGTGAGGGAAATTATCAGCACAAACCTGCTATTGTTCATGAGCAGTTCTGTTCCTTTGCTCCATGAGAATTTAGGTTTTGGAGCAGCTTTTGGTTTGCATTCTATAATGACACGACCACCTTTTGCAGCTAAAATCTTCTTTCTCATAGGATTAAATTCAAATGTTGGTGCTAAAGCTAAAATGAAGAAAACAGCCAATTAGTAAGATAGTACAATGTCTTAATTAGATTTTCAAACTATGATATTAAAGTAAGCAAATAGTTGTCAAAGAACAAATAGCATCACTAACCAAGGATCTTCAGTTCAGCATTTGCTTGGATAACTCCATAGTGGTTCTCCGCTATACACTGGTACATTCCGGCATGGAACATGGTTAGGCCTTTGATTTTCAGTTCACCTTTACCATACTGTAAAAAGAATGGTGAGCCTAATTTTAGTATACCATGACTTTAGGCAAGTTGCACAAACTAGCATATGGTTAAGTGAAAAGGACATTTTCTAGGAAACCTAAGCAAACTTGCAAGATATGGAGGGTACCACCTTGGCAAATTTTATTTTGTTGGCTTTACTAAGTGTTTGTCATCTGACTATATTGTTTCTAAATCCCCTACCTGGAATAAGTATGTATATTTGGTGTTCTGACCAAGCTTATTTCCATACCTGTTCCTAGTGTGCCAATCAGGAATTCTAATCAGATGATCAGAATAATACTCAAGTAACTTTCATTTATAGTAACATGAAGGTAATAATGACTATCATAGATCATAGTTAACTTTTAGATATTTATAGCTTACCTGCTATCATATCTGCTCATATAATGGAACATGGGACATGAGAAATACATAGTAGTTGCAATTGATGACTTCATTCTAAATATTCTAGTGACTGTCATACTGCCCCTCCTACCCCTGTCAAATTACCACACCCCTTCAATACTGGGTACATTACTGACCCAAATGTAATCCCTACCAATTCATTATTCTGATCAGGATCCCAAATATTTCCAATGATGGTGACATGATCACAATCCTGGTCCCATTTGCAATACATTCTCAGTTTTATATTAAACCTTAGAAGATCTTTTTTCTGCACATTTTTCCATGTAATATGGAAAATGGTAAACTGGGTGGTAAGGATGGAGAGGGTGGGGGGTTATGCTGCTTTCTTATTTCTAAATATAAAATAATAAGAAGAAGAAGCATTAATATTATAAGGAATATTTAGTTAAAGGGTACAGAAAGGAGATCTATATTTCTAGGAATATCGTTCCAAGTTTGCCATTCTGGACAGTGTCTCATATAACGGGACAGCTGTCGCTTATAACACAAACATAAAATGATGTAATAATTATCACACCAATTTTCTTAATAAATCTGATCTAAGCACTTACCGATTCCCCATTTTTCAACCATCTAATAGTGGGTAATGGTTTCCCTTTGGCTATACAGGGCCAGTGAAGATCACTGCCTATATCCCTCTCTGTATCATTTATATGTTCCACCCACTCTGGTGCAGCTGAAAAGTAAAAAGAAAGTATACAAATTTATGCTTCACAAACATATTGTGATTGTCTTACACAATAACCTTTATTCTTCAATACAGTGTAGGGTGCAGCTTATAGGAAAACACAAAAGAAACTCCTACTGATGCTTATTATAGAGATCTGGGTCAGAAGCAACAGTTCAACTTAAACTCATCCTGGAAAATCCCTTTTAAATGTAATTAGTAAATGCTCTTAAGCAGGGCTCTAATTCTACTGCATAGCCTGATCGCATGTGCATTACAATCTACTTGTCTTTATGTGTGGATCATCCAACAGGCGTTGATGCCTGCAGTTTTGGGATTGTTGCATTGCAGCTGAACGGTTGTGAGTTTAAACATATGATCCATACAGTGATACATACAGTGGTAAACTAATGGACCTAACATAAGCCTGGGTGTTTGATTTTCTTGAGCTGCATCCTTAATGCTCATTTTTTTTTTCTTTTAAATAGTCCACTGAGAAGGTGAAACTATACAAAAGAAGCTTGGGTTAAAATATTCACAAAATGTCATTGGTCTTTAAGGTTGAATGATTTATTTATTGTTAGTTATCATTTGTTATGTTACTGTTATTTAATATTTTTGTGGGTGCAGGGTATCATGGATTTGCCTGCTTTAGAGTGCAAAAGAATAAAAGGAGCAAATCCATGATACCCTGCACCTACAAAAATGGCAAATAATATGCAAAAATTAGGAGAAATCTCAAAGACCTGAAGACATTTAAGGACATCAACACAACTCTCTACATTGTTACATGTTGGTGCAGGCAATGCCATTCCAAGGGATGGGTCCAAAATTAAACAGAGTTTGGCTTGGAGCTATTCATGTGTATATTTTAAAATAACTTCATGGAAAATATCAGAAAACAAGATTAGTTTCTTTGTACCTTGTACATGAACATATGCCCTGTTTGTATCTTTCCCCTTAATGTTCTCAGCTTCACATTCATAGGTGCCTTCATCTTCAGGCTGTATGTTAAATATTTTAAGCACAGAGCCTGATTGACTAACTTCAGCTGTGGCAGGCATTGCTTCATTTATTTTACGCCATCTGATTACAGGTACAGGGCTGAAATCAAACAAAAAGGTATTTCAGTATTTGTGGAGAAAACAAATGTATCAAATTTCTGATATTACATTTCCTGCAGACTAATTGAAAACTTACCCACATTTACCTTGAACTTCATCAACATAACTGCACAATAAACTACATTCTTAAAAGCTAAATAAAAACAAAATAGTTAAAGGCTTTGCAGAGAAATAAAAAAGTTTCTACTGAAATGGAGAATAATTTTACTTTGAAAATACATGCACACACAGTTGAATGCCTACCAAAATATTTCTTTCCATAAAAAGGGCTACAATTTTCCTACAGCTACGCTGTTACATCAGAATTTTTTGTTTTCAACATTTGCACATTTACTGTGGTAATATATATACTTACTTTCCCAAAGCAAAACACTCCAGTGTCACATTTTGTTCTTTTAGAGCATAAATGTCCGAGAAGCCGACTTGAATATCCACTGCATAGCGTTTTGCAGCTACAATTCAAAAACAATGAATAATAATAGACATTTATTTAAAAAAAAAAAAAAAAACACACAAGAACAACATGAACCACACAATGTCATATTAGGACCATTGCTATTTTTGTTTTTCTCATTAACAGTAAAATTAATCTACTTTTAAGTAAAAGACTTATTTTAAAAACCCTATATGTGTGTGTGTGTGTGTGTAAAGATTTTCCCAAAAATCTTCCCTAAACAATGTAATGCCCAGCAATTTTAAAAAGGGGGTTAAGTAAGTACACAAGATAACTTTTTTCTTTATTTTCTGCACTGTGTCATGCATTATCGTTTGTTTCATAAGGGAAGCCCATTGAAGATAAATTGTCTGCTAATGCACCCTAAGGTTCCAAAAATGCACATGACCCTTTTCTTTTAATGCAGTGTTTTTTTGACATTTTTACCTGGGAGAACACTTGAAATACCCGTAATGTCTCAGGGTACCCCTAGTATATATCCACAGCTCACAGTATATTAGCATAGTGGCTAATTGAAAGGATGTCACCTTACATATTGCCACAAAGATCATTGGTGTCAGGTAATCTGACCTGAGAGTCACTAATTGCTCATTGCTCAAGGAACCCCCAGCAACCCCTGGGGGAACCCTAGGGTGCCACAGAACACTGGTTGAAAGACCCTATTCTAATGCAATGCACTACCATGCGTTGACATGCATTGAAATGTACTAAAATGAAGCACTGATTTGGTACACAGTTATACTTATATATGTTCTAGATATACTTACATTCTGGCTGGGGCAAAAGTGAAGTGTACTTGCTGAAGACACTTTTTGTGATTGAAGGACTGGATACAAAACAGGAGTAATTTCCTCTGTCAGACTGTTCTACTTTAGCAATATACAAATTTCCATTTGTCTGGGTAACAAATCTGCGTTTATCCACATTAATAAAATTTGGAAATTCATTTAGGATCCACCTGTAATTAAGGTCATCTGTGTAGGAAAACAAGGAATTATCAGTTAAATACCAGCTTGATATAAAGGTAAATAACATCCGTATACAGTATATTTGTTTACAACAGACTGCAAGATGAAATGTGGGCTTGATGCACATATATATGTCTCTATCTTGCTGCTAAATCAGTAAAAGAGCTATATTTGCCCACAATACAAAATCAAACACCAGATTTTAGACCTCCTAAACATTCCATGCATGAATGCATCCCTTTTAAAGGAATACATGATAATTAATGATAGCTTAGCATTTATTTAAAGCTGTCAAAATATAGAGTAAAAATGAGAGGCATGAGCATTGTAAAGTGGTGATTGTAAAAAAACAGGCTCTAAAAGGGCTTAGTTTTTTCATTCTTTACGATTGACAATATAATGGTTAATGTGCAGTAATGATTTTAGTAGTTGACATGCTTATTAATACTGTGTGCAACTTTACAGTGGTCCCCAAAAACACTTTTGTCAAAGTCTCTAAAAGGAAACCGGGTGTATCGCATACCTAGGGGTTTGTCCTGGCATGAAGCTGGTGGGATTACATGCAACACACTTGACACTGTTTCAAAAAAGTTGGCAAGTAGGTTGTGACCCTCTTCCAAATTAACTACTACTAAAAGATTACTTACCTGCTCATCTGTGATGAAAAAGTGACAAACAGACCTTGCACTCTCATTTTAAACTTACATGGCCCTAATATTATTATATATTATTGTCCTAAATGACAGTACTGCAAAAAATAAAAATTCATATGTAAAATAGCGTTGTGCTATATTATGTTTAACAAGTATTTCAGCTGTTCATAGATACAGAACTAGGTGAGCATTCACACTGTGTCTTCAGGGGAGAATCTAAGTTACGTATTCCTCATATAAAGAATTCACCTTACTTTTATGTTGTGACTCTACTTATTAAAGCTCTGCACAACCTTTCTGACTGCAAACCACTAAGAATAGTGTGACGTCTTCAAAGAGTCTAACAGAAGAGACTTCCAATTCTCTGAAGTAAGGGAGAAGATCCTTTCTCTACCTTTCTGCTAAATCACTAGAAAAGCTAAATCTGCCCACAATACTAAAAGTTCCTCGAATACATTTTAAAAATCTGTGTTAGTAAAGGAAATTATAATTTGTATTCAAATAAAAATTAAATGCCTAAAGACTACAGTCTATATTGACTATATTAGTATTTTACCTGTAAATATATAATCATACATACTACCATTTAACATGTCAATTTAATTTTAGTAAATAGGTGCTTCCTAAATTAATATTTAGGGTGGCTAAAGAAGAGGTTATGTTAAATAAATTTTAAATTCTAATTCCTTCTTCGCCACTTTCAGTGAGCAGGTTGTGGCTTCATTGGTTGGTAAGTGGGGGGGGGTGTGGGGGGGGGGGGGGGGGGGGGTTGTGGGAGGATGGCCATGATGATAGTGGGAAGGAGCTGCATAAGTGATGGAGGAAATGCCACCTCTAATGGTCAGGATGCCAAAGGCTTAGACTAGGTCTTTTGTGGAAAAACTGCACCATCCTTTACTGCAAAACTGTCATTCAGGGGCCATCATTACAATGATGTGTCTCTAAGCAGTTAGCAGGCTTTGCTAGGTACCAGAAGAATCAATACCTAGTCTATATTTTTTCTCCTAACAATTACAGCAGAAAAAAAGGGAAAGCCATAAATAAATACCCGCACCATTCAGGCAAGACAATTCCAATATGTGGTGGCAGGGAGCAATGTTCCCATCCTGGGAGAAGGGTTTGTCCAAGAGTTTACAATGTTGATTTTCTAAAAGATGCTAATATTTGTAAATTTATACGCCAGCCTGTGTCCCAACACAGAAAATCATTATAGCAATCAAAAATGAGGACCAGTAAGCAGTTCCCATGGGACTGGCTATGACGTCTGTCTGCATAACATAATGACAGGTGAAAAAGAATAAAAAACATTGAAATGATCATTGTTGTGGTTGTCACCTGGGAAGTGTGGAGGAGGGTCACAAATCAGCAATACTCCAGTGCCTTCCTTCACTTTCACTTCTGGGCGCTCCTCAGCAGGAAAAGGGTCAAGATCTATGTTCAAATAAAAAAATAAAAAAAAAAGGATGACATTTTCTCCATTTACACAATGCAATACATCAATTTACAAGTGGCGGATTGAACTTGTGTACATTAAATGTGTGCCTGGAAGGTGTCTGTGTTCCCACTGGGAGGGTTTCTTCTCACATTATTGAGGCACAGACAGCAATAAAACATTTTTACTATAATGCAGAGAAGAGCTTTTGATAAAACAGTCTTGACTTTAAAGCTATTTGTGACCCCACGGGAAAGATTTACCCTCACTTAGTATCACTAGGACAAGATACAAGTGGAAGTTACAAGAAGAACATAGTCATCAATAAAATGGGCAAAATGGGCAAATGTTCTATCCATTCTTTTTTCTATGCTATAAAAAAATAAAAACTGAATCTGAATTTCACTTACTTCCACATCTATCTAAAAAGACTGATGTATGTGGCAACCAAATTCTGAATTTATAGTTTGGGAAATTTTAAACATATACAGTAGCTGGATAAAAAATGGCCTTGTAGTTTTTTTTTTTTTTTACACCAGCCATCTTGTGTGCTAAGTGTTTTGGCCTTTTATGCTTTGTATAGGAAACAATTCAAACAACATGGAAAGCAATTTATGTTCTCATGTCTTCCAGAACAGACATTAATTATAGTCTGTGCTGATATGTGAATGAATATCAACTATGTAAAACTTCTTAATGCTAGGACAGAAAACTGAAAAGGTTATGTATTATGTATCAATGCTCACCTTGCAGCATATTGCACTGGCAAACCACTAAAAAGGCACCAACACATGTAAGCTATATCAGTGTTAAGATATGATTGTGTAAGTCTTCAGTATAAAGTACTGTAAAGTACAGGGCAAATTAAAATAGCGTTATAATTGCAAAAAGAATACAGTGTACAGTACAGGAAAGAATATCTGTTTCATGGGTCAAATGTAGTTGCACACTGTATTACAGATATTTCCTCTCAGCTCTGAAATGAGCTGGTGGACAGGTCAAACAGATGTAACCACGTGACACCCAAAGTAGAAAGAAGACTACAGGTGTCCACATGAAGAGGGACAGATCTTGTAGTTACATGAAGTTGGTGGTAACCAATAAAGGGCCCCAGTCTACTAATAGGAATCTAGAAGGCACAAGAGGGCATAGTTGTGTTAACAGATGCACAGCTACAGTAAAACAAAAAAGATTTTTTTTTTAATTTGTAAATATCAGTTTTAGAGGTGATACATATACAAAAATGAACGCTGATTTATAAATTTGACTTTTGCCTTTATTATTTTTATTAACTAGTATTTATATGTCGCTGACAAATTACGCAGTGCTTTACACGCCCATAGTTATATCATTAGCTGTCCCTCAAAGTGGCTCACAATCTAATGTCCATACCATACTCATATGTCTTTACCATAGTCTACGGTCAGTTTGGGAGGAAGCCAATTAACCTAACTGTATGTTTTTTGGGGGGGATGTGGGAGAAAATCGGAGTACCCGGAGGAGACCCATGAACACAAAAGGAGCACCTACAAACTCCATGCAGATAGTGTTCTGACCGAGATTCTAACTTGGGATCTAGTGCTGCAAAGGCCAGAGTGCTAACCACTGAACCACTGTGCTGCCTTGTTCAATTTTGTGTTTAGTTGGACTGTAAAGCCAAGTCAAGTGATCCTACACAGCTGACCTTTTCCTACACTGTAGTTAGCTTGCAATGTGGTGAAAAGAACTGTCTGTAGTTTTTGCTGGTTGCATACCCAAAGTTGCAGAAGATTGCTGAACACTATGAACTCAAACAAAGTCTGTGGGAGTCTTTTTTATTTATATCTTCATTAAAAACAATAACCCTAACCCTGATAAAATATGAACTCATAAATACAAGTAGTTATAAATGATTTATTAGGTCCTAACTATGCTTTTTTGTGCAGACACTGTGGAGAATGTGTACATGAATAAACATTAATATGGTTCAAATTAAAATATTGTCTGAATTAATAAATCTATGAAAAAAAGTCATTAAATGAATACAAGAAGATGTATGCCAATGATTCAAATTAATACAAAGTTAATAAAATAACTCAAAGAAAACAGCTTAGTATAAAGGCTTAAGGCAGTATGTGTTTATTTAAAATAAAGTGATATAAAGTATATAAAGGGAAATAAATTCAGCAAAGTTTAGTAAAGAATGTAGTTTATAAAGTTTAAATTCAAAGGAACTTTTTTGTCAAAACAATATCAGGGCCTAATGATCCAGAACGTTAGGCCCTGCACAAAAGAATCAAAAGTTGATTACCTTACATACAAGATACCAATCTGGTGAGCCTTTGCCCTTAGTGACCAATAGTAAAATGCCACATTAAAATAGATATTCATGCACTGCAGAGGTTCATGATTAAGCTTTTTTGTGTCCTTGCTGGGAAAGGGTCTAACAGTGGCACCAATGAACAGGTTTCAAACTGTACAGCAAATTTGGAGCACTGCATTTTGCAATATGATTCTTTGTATTAATAAACTCACATCTAACCAAAAGCGGTCCTGGACCGGATCCATTCAACGAATGCTGGATTACTCCCATGATCTCCCAAAATATGCATTGACCTGCTATGTCATAAGTCTGATTTGTGTGAAAGCCTACCAATTATAAATAGCAATAAAAAGCTATAATTCAAAGCCTGGAATTATAATGAAAAGAAATGGTTGCTTCCATGTATATAAAAATAGGACTTACTATGGGCCCACAAGTAAGTCCCTTTGTTGCTGACGAAAATGTATTTAGAACAGGATATTGCTACACAGTGGTTTAGGGTCCATAGACACTGTAGTTTCAGCATTCGTAGCAATCATCTATAATGATCTCCAGTGCAAATGTAAAATTTTTACTAGTGTCCCTTAAAGTTAAGGGTTGTTAGTGAGCTGACATGTTGGATAAGCTAACAAGCGCTATTTTTATACTATTGTGAACCACCACATTAAGATTCCTCACACTCTTACATGTTGCTGGGCACTGAGCAAAGCAATCTACCTATACCACCATTGTTCCTAATCTGTAACCCAAAAAGATCAAGAAAGAAACAATAATTCTTGGTGACAATAATTGCGTGTAATTAGGATCCAGCAAAATGGTTTGAATTTACTGGTAATATACAGGCTTTTGTTTTTCTTAGCACAATCTTATTGAAATACTATATACGGGCAATTTTTCACCAGTAAGTTTAAGCTATTTTAATACAGTGTACATCACAATGCCTACATCATAATAAAAAAAAACATGCAGTGAAATGTTGCAAATTCCTCAGATTACTGGAATACATTTTTTATAGAACAAATGTTGCCAGCTGCGCTTGCATTCCAGCACAGAAATAATTTAAAAGCCCTCCCCATGATTCAGATAGAAAAGAATAAGATGCAAACTAAACAGAAAAGAATACCTACAATCGTATAAACCTGTATATACAGTGGCATTTTCTATTCACAGTTTATAGTGCTTGGTTATGGTGGGCAGTGTGTGTTACTAAGTTTCAAAGGTGGCATTGTCATGGCAACTAGTTTCTGGGAGCAATGCCAATCACTTCAAACTGGTACTTATTTTGTCATGTTCCTTAAACCTGAAATAGGATAGGAAAATAAGTGTTTGAGCATTCTCCAAAGACAGCCGTGTATACTATGTGGATGTACACTACTACATGTAGTCATCCCCACAGCACACAGATAATTCAATATATAGGAACACGAGGATATAATAATATACTGTATACTATAAAAAGGCAATAACAAATATGTTCTAGTACAGCAACTAAAAAAATATATTTTCATTGTTATATAGGAAGATTAGCTAATAGACAAATAGCATTTAAATATCCAACCGAACAGCTTTTTACCAGATTTGCATCTTAAGGTGTTTCTGCAATTTACAATTTATAGTGCAATCTGCGCCAATCCCACAGCACTACTATGTCAGTAAAATACAATTATTACCTGTTACACAAGATGGTGGTAATCCAACAGGTCTGTACATTTGTATTAAGAAGATAAATACTATCATGTTGGTAGATAGATAGTAGGACAAATGATTTGAGAGATACACTAACATTAATATATTATATATATATTTATAAAAAAAACATTAATATACAAAAATTGTTATGTGAATTTGGTTAGTATTTATACTCCATTGGTTTTAAATGTATAAATGTAGAATATATGCTTACATCCAAAGTTGAGGCTGGCTTCGTGGCTTCTGATTGTTCCATATTCATTGGTCACTATGCAGACATATTTTCCGGTATCTCTTGATTTATCTGGATTGTTAATTACTAGATTACCTCCAATCATACTATAGCGAGGGTTTAGAAGATCAATGTCCCAGTTATTTAGTCTCCACCTGAAACATAAATGTTTTATATCTTAGGCAATTTAGTACCTACTAACTTATACTACTACTAATTTATTTGTGGATAAATCTTTTTTAACAAAGGCCATTAAAATATCTTCACTTTTTATATATACCAGGAAAGCCACCTCCAATGAAAAGTCTTGTACAGATTAGAAACAGAAACACCATGGGAGAGATTTAGGTAGTATACACACAGTGGTTGTCGCACTAGATCTAGATCAAAGAAAATGTCCCTATTTTCTTTGTACTGCAGGCACTTCACTGGCCAATAAGTCTACATAATAGGCTGGATGAAAATTAAAGCATCATTCATAAAGTAAATCAATCAGAGAAGCTGGGATAATATTTTATTTAAAAAGTTTCCTTTATAATAAGCAATAACAAAATATATTGTTTTATCCCTTGTATTACAATTACATTTATGCTTTTTCTTAACCTGCAATGTAAAATTTTAGTTGAATTCTGCACAGTTGTGACCATTCTATTTCATAAAATAAAAACTCATTACTGTCATGTACATGAAAACAATAATTACTTGTATGTTGGAGTTGGATTTGCTCTAGCTCTACAGTTCATTGAAACTTTCCCATCAGGAGATTCTTCCGGATGAATGGTGTCAATTGGCTGCTCTTCAAAAACTGGCCCATATCTTTTTCCATCCTCTAAAATTCAACGGACATAAGCAATTAGCACAAAAATCAATACATTGAATAATATTACAATCTACATAAAGCACTTACAGACAATATACGCCAAGTTATTCTTTAATGCAGAATCTGCAATTCTGCGCAGCTGAGTACACAGTAAAATGAAGATCAAAGTGTTTTTGTTTAAACTAAGGTCCCCTTTGAGGTGAAAGAATATGGAGTTGGACCCTATCCAACACAACAAGGCATCACTGCCTTAAAAAGGAGAAGTAACACATTAGAAAAGCCTTGAAGTTAATTGCCTACATTACAGTTATAAAAAGAGTGTAAGGCTCTTTACCTAAAATCCTCCCTATGATTTGAAACATTTTGTACATTTGATACTGCCTATGATATGAAACACGACACGCTGGAGCAACAGATCCCATAGTATGAATACATTATTGTTGGTTATATTCCATTCTCTACACTATGTAGGGGAATGCTGTCACTTGATAATTATGTCTTCTGGAGACCACGAATGTTTTTCCAGAATCCCCACACTGTAGACAAGTGAAGTAGAAATATGGGAAACATACAATTTTATAGTGACATATGGGCTCAGACAAGTAGAGGCTCTGTGTTTCTTTTATTAGGGTGGTCAACTGCTTAACAATAGGCCTTTGTTCATATACTATAGTATTGGAGAGTATAAAGGAAGGAGTAAACGGAGATATGAGACGTTTAAGGGGGGGAGAGGGTTGTCAGCCATGAGCTAGTGGATTTTAATCAGTTATGTAATTGATTAGCGAGGTCCAGATGTTTCATGTTTGGGAGGGTTATGAACTGGCCTGTTAAAACCTAGATTTGAATCCCATTTAAATGCTATAGGGGATATAAGATATCAGGCACTAGTATTAGGCACTGTAGGGAGTAAAAAGCATACCGTAAAAAATTCTGCTATTTTTGTTGAATTGTCTGAAAAGGCATATTTTACTTTTTATTCATGTCATTCATGTCATGCACCTGTCACAAGGTACAGCAGGAACTCATGGATTATTTTACTACAAAGGTACATAATATACTTATTTAGCATCATGGCTGCATCAATTTAAATCACTGAAGAGATAAATGACATATCCAGCACATAAAATGATATATCCTATGTATTTTTTCTACCGTAATCTTTCTTGATCTATACAGCAGGCAGTTTGGGAAGGTTTTTTCTCTATCTGAAGTGAAACATCTGTCACAGCTCATACTGTCGTGCACATACTCCTACTGCCTTTAACTGCTGCTGACCTTTACAAACTGTGTCCTCTTTTCTCTCCAGGCACAGACATCAATGTGCCCTATGACACATTCAAAGTGTTATATAAATTGCTACATGCACACTGCAGTACTATGCCACACACATTTTCTTTAACTCACCTTTACACATTCTGACATTAAAGCATAAATTAGATATACTACGAAATGGTTCACATTTGAATATTTGTTTAAATACACTTCTAATATATTAATTTTTATGCACTTTTTAGTGAGCAGGCTGATATGTCATACTGTACTCTCTGATAAAAACCTCTGAAAAAGTATGTAAGGGTAAATATCATACTCTTTAAATGTTTAGTCTACTAAAAACAGAAATTTGGACATACTTTGCCTGTCTACCCCACCTTATCATGTTTATTCTCTTATCTAACATTTTAAAGTACATTGAACTGTTCCTGTGTCCATCAACTGTAAGTTTACTGTCCTTGTGTCCTTTAACTTTAAACTCACTGTCCTTGTATCCTTTAACTCTAAGCTTAAGCTGCGTACACACTTCCAATTTTTATCGTTGGAAATGAACGACGAACGATCGGTTGGGCAAAAATCGTTCATAAAAAAAGTAACCAACGTCGCCGACGAACGAGGATAGTCGTTGGAAATGAACGACCAGACCGGCGGATCGGATTGGACGACGATCGTTGACCATCTATCGTGTGTACGGTCGTTCAGTGATCGTCCATGGTCTGAGCATGCGCGGTGAACGAACGTTCGCTCACTTCCTGTGGTGCACGTCACTTCCTGTATCGTTCAAACGATCGCATCTATCGTGTGTACAATAGCTGCGAACGATCGTGTCGTTATCTGTATGTACAGGATCGGTGCTATACGATCGTTCGCAGATATCGTGCAGGATCGTTCGTCGTTCGTTTACCAACGATAATAATTGGAAGTGTGTACATAGCTTTACTGTTCCTGTGTTCTTCAACTGTAAGCTCACTGTCCTCTTGTCCTTTAACTGTAAGCTTACTGTTCCTGTATTCTTCAACTGTAAGCTCACTGTCCATGTGTTTTTCAGTTGTAAGCTTCTGGTCCATGTGTTCTACAAGTGTTCACCACATTTCCAAATGCTTAAAGTATAGTCAACACATGGAAATGATGAAAAAATGATTGAAAAAAATGATTGAAAAATGATGAAATGATGAAAAAAATGATTTCCCACTATGGTGTACTTATTAAGTACTTGGTGTACTATGGTGTACTTATAAAGATTATTATTATTAGGTTATTTAAGTATTTCTAAGAAACAGTTTTCTAAAATGCTAACCTTCAAGTCATGTATTTTAGTCATGTAAAGAAAAGGATTAACCAATCTGAACTTTCATTCTCTGCTGAAGGGGAAGGATTCTAATTGGTAATCCTCTTCTTCACATCTTAACATGTGTCCAGTATGGAGCAGCATTTTCTGTGGGAAAGGTAAGCATTTCCGATATTCCACTAGTTGGGATAGACTAGCATAGCAGCATTCAACTAGTCTATAATATATAAATCTCAACAAATATATATGGTAATCTGGTCTAATTGACATGCATATATATTTGTACTGGGCATGGGAAATTTGACCTCTTTGTCCTTAAAACATTGGTGATACATTTGTTTTTTTGTAAATGAAGTCTTTTCTTTGATTATACTTCTTCATAATAAATGAGTAAATTTAAAAATAAATAAAGAAATTGGATGTTTGTGTGCTGGCCTTTTCTGCATTTATGCATTTTACAATATTACAATTAGCTGGGCACCCTTCAGAATGGTGCTAAGATGTTGGTATTCGATGGACTTTCAATAAGAATTTATAATTAACAATGTGAGTAAATATGTTGGAATTACATAGATTGTTTTATGATTTTACTTATTAACCTTTAGACCCTTTGTCTACCTGCTAGGGAGATTTATCTCAAGCAAAGTCTACATGGACTGTTTCCCAGCATTTAAATTCCCATTCATTGCAATGGTTCAGTCTACTCCAATGTGTTCATAATAGGCAGTAAGGAAAGTCATCCTGCAGTGTTTAGAATGTGTTAAAAATCCCATGAACAACCCCAACTGCCCTAAACATTAAAAAAAACCCTATACATGCTCTAAATACTGACATAAAGGGGTGATTTTTTTAGGTGTTTTGGAGAGTTTGTTTGGGGAGGTATTTAATCCTATTCTAACTTTTTTTCTGTCACTTACCCTGGTTTAAAAAAAATCCTTATTAATGGTAACAAACTCATGCAAACACTATAAAGGCATTTATACGCACTTAAACATAAAGTCAGTGTAGGCTTAGATTTAATCATGTTAGTTACGCTTTAAGCAGACATAAACTGTTTTTCCATAAAAATATATCTTACCTGCCCAGCAGAAGAAAATGTATAATAAAAGTTGTGTTAAGACAGGCCACATTTTGACAGAATACACAACGTAGCAATTCTTCAACTTCAAATATTCGTTTCTCTCTGTTTAAAATTGTAAAGAAAACAAGAAATATTTACTATAGTTAAATCAATTTGCTAGATTCATAAATACCAATATATCAGACATGTGCCAATAAATAAATAAGAAAATATTTTGTAACAGAAGGCAATTCTGAACTTTATGTAAAAACAGTTAGATACTCATATTACCCGAGAAACTGAACATCAGAAGTTTTTGCTGTGTATCTTTTTCCTTCTCTATTCTCTCTTTTTCCTTTTAAAGCAGATATAAATCTGATTCATGGATAACAGAAACTTCCTAGTATTGCTAATATTTATTTATTTATTTTTAATAAAGCTTTCCATGTTGATATATTAACACATTAATCAGCCAAAACATTAAAAGATGAGAAGTAGATAACATTGATTACTTGTAACAATGACATCTGAGGGATATATTAAACAGCAAGTGAATGGTTAGTTAGATGAGGGGGTCTTTGTATATGACATACACAAGTGTGATAAAAGAAACAATCTAACTCAAGGTTGATGTTTTCCTGTTTGTTAAAATGGTTTCCAGCTTGGAGCGCATATCCTGGAGATAATCACCCATAGCAATATGCCATACAAGAGATCTCATCCACACTCTCTGTATATCTAATGATAGATATCTAATCTAGGGTCTGTATATCTAATGAGGTACAACAAGCAAGGCTCTGACATAACAATTGCAGACCACTAGCTTAACGATCTGGGCAGGTTTGAACCCATTTGATTGCTACCATTTGCTAGTAAGGTGGAACAAATCAAACATCTGGGAGTTTATGGGCTTCTTAGGGTCATGATTTCTCTGTGAAAACACTCTGTGATTATACTTCATGGAAACTCCAAGCCAGGCTAGGATTTCTTCCTTACGTTTAGGATACTCCTTGGCAACCTGAGGTCGAAGATCAATGTTCCTTGCCAACCTATGCACTTTAAAAGGTATCCGCTGCTGTGGATCCCTGGTCTTCAGTAAACCTTTGCAGCTGCTGTGCAATGAAGTACTTTTTGGTTAACAGTTATTTTACATTATCCCCAATATTGCTCAATATGTATTTGGCTCTTTTAGCCACTGCCCCCATCCCAGCACCAAGTTGAAACAGGACAGGCTCAACTAGTAGTTGCAGCAGTACCCATACAGTACAAGACAGAGTCATCCAGTGATAATACAAGCTGGTTTGCCTTGTGCTTTTTTTTTAGCAAGGCAACAAATCAAAACGAAGAAGCCTTCATACAGCCTATAAAGTCTATAGCATAAAAGAAACAAAACAACTGCTCGTCCGAACCACCAACTAAATTGATGTCAGTTCCTGACTAATAAGGTGTCACCTGATGGGTTCCCCAAAACAAACAGCACATGTAGCCTTTGTCAGCTTTGTCTTTGCTCAGCTAACTAGCGGGATCAGTATAAATATATATTTATACAATAACAGGTTTCACACACTAACAAAACACTTGAAAAGGACCATAGTTTCTTTTAAAAAGAAAATGTTTATGGTTGCAATAAAGAAAAATAACCAAAAACTAGGGACTTTTCCACACCTGTTGTTATTAGAACCTACTTCAAAAGTCTTTTTATTTTAACAATATGATAATTAGGGATGAGCGAGAATGCCTCTGGCATTCTCACGAAATTTCGGCTAACCGATTTTGCGAAACCATCCGAAGATTGAGAAAATCATTACGATCCCCGGCACTAGAGGTTAATTAACCTCTAATACCCCGGGATGGCAGTGGATTACAGGAGATTTTCAACAAATTGAATTACATTCAGAAAACAAAGAAAAAAATTTTAAACTTTTACATTTTTTCTAGCACATTCATTTTAACAGCCCAGTTAGAAAACTTAGATGAATCAATCCTATATCCTATAGACACAGATGGTATGTGTGAGAACCCAGCCATGTAATTCTGCATTCATTTGTTTATGTGTTTGTTATTGGGTTTTGTCTGTTTTATGTATGTGTAAGTTGTGTTTTCTTTTTATTTGCTAATATTTGTCTCCCTGGTTCCACCTGACCACTTGCATTAAAACAGCATCACTAAGTTTCTGGTCATGGCTAGTGGGAGAAGCCAGTGGGGTGCTGTACATTGGTTCCTTAAAAAAAGAACTGTAGTATTGTCCACATGTAATGTTAAGTCTCCATGGCTGAAATTTTAAAATCCAAATAATGTACAGGCCCTGAACAGTTCAGCTGGGGAGCAAATGGCTAGATGATGCTGGATGTCCTTTATAGAGAAAAAGACAGGCCTACCTGAGTTCCTGTAGCTGCTAATGTGAACTGTGAGATGTTAACTATCTGTACTGAAATCAGAGTAAGCTATTTCATTACAGGAGAGAAGCCTGTTCGACTTTACGAAACATAAGGTAAAGTGAGATTTTAGCTTTAACTAATAGGATCATGGTATAATACTTTATAAATATTGTGAACTTGAGTTCTTAAAGTCATTACTGTATTAACGAAATGAAGGAAAGAAAAAAGAACATTTTGAAGAACAAGTTTACTGTAAGTAAAGTTGTCCTTTACAGCTTCTCACCATATTGTAACCCACAAAGAAAAACATTTTTAACCCACTAGAGGAATCCTGTTAGCGATCTCCGGCACTAAAGTCACTGAGTGACACCTCTAGTGCCGGGGATCGCACACTGAGCTGATCAATTAATGCAGACGGTGTTGCATTCATTGATCAGCACAGCCCGCAATCTTTTTTTTATTGAAATTTTTTTTAAATTTGAGCTTGATCTTTGAATTTACACCAGTTATTCTCGCTTACCAATTTTGGTAAGCGAGAACATGCAAATTCACTTTTTCGCTCATGCCTAATGGTAATATCAACAACATTTAAACTTTCTCAAGTATTCACATTTACTACACAAAGGAGTTGAATTTTTAGAGCCTCTTCTTAAAAACAATATTTGCAATACACAGAAGATTAGGATACTGAGCGGGGATTGGAAACAAGCTTAATCAACTCTTGGATCCTTCTGCATGATATTTACCAAGTTCCATGGTTTGAAAAGCCTTGACTAATCCTGGCCACAATTTGACAAATGAGCCTGTCTAGGTATCTATTGTGTCTGTTAGTTTGATTGAATATGTGCTATGCATACAAAATGAACAGACCAGATTTCTAAAAAGAGAAATTGTTAGTCTGTAAAATAACCAAAGCTGTGTGAGAAAAAAAAGAAATCTTCTGTTATATTATATGTATGATTGATAAAGAAATAATAATAAAAATAATCCTGTCCTGACCGAAATTATACACTTCGGTAGATATTAAAAATCTGCACAAAACCTTCCCACTTTGAATTAAATCCAATGACCAGATTTCAGAGACGCGCCTATTTCAACAGAATCAGTCAGATGGAAAAGTCTAATTTGATTGGATTCATGGATTGCCTGTCAGAGGACGCCAAGTCTTTTCAGATCATTTGTTTTCATTTTTCTGCTGGTGTCACTTTAGTAATTAATTTAACATTGGCATTAATTACTCTGTGACCTACTCTATGGATAATCTTTTTACATCATAAAACAGCTAGCTTCTGTTATTGCATGCTGTATAAAAAAAGTCATCTGAACACTTTCCTCAAATGGTCTTTCTAATACACCTTGTTCACCTTTGATAGATATCTAGCAAACACTGAATGCAACATAATTCTTACTCATTATCATAAGAACCTAAATTGACATGCTAAGAATATTTTATATTCACAGTTCAGTGGGAACACATGACAAAAGTCCTAATTTGCATTTTGATGGATCTGTGTTTACAGTGCAGTTTTCTAAAAAAAAAATTTCACTTATATAGTAGCAGAGAACATGGTAAGCTGTCCTACAGTCCTCCCTAACATAGAAGAAAGTTTAACCTGTGGTGAAAGGGAGTCACGGGAGAAGCCATTGTTATGATTTGGAGTTGCCCAGAGGCCAACAGAAGCACGGAGATGTTAGACATAAAACTGAACAGAAGTCAGAGCTCTATAACAACAGTAATCAAGTTAGGAAGATCAAGTATTAAGTAAAACATAATCTGTAAATTCATCCCATCACAATTAATGCAACTCCACCAAAAAAGCAACTCTCATGTGCACCAGTCAGGCTTCCTGTAGCCATTGTATACCTCCGTACTCATTTCAATGATAATACTTTTCTGTTTACCCCTAAATAGCTTCATAACTGCACTTATATGCATTCAAAAACCATCATGCAACCACAATATACATGGAAAACACAGTAAACTTTATACATATTTTGTTAACATATAAAAATACTGCCATTTTGAACAAGGCCCTACAATTACTATGAAGTGTGGTTTTTGCCTCTAGGTTCAGAGATGTATTGATTTGCCCTTTTCAGAGCTGGAAACAGCTATACATTTCAGAAATCAATATTTCTTTATTGGTTCTTTTACTCTAGGTGCACATTGATAGTCAACGCCCAGCTAAACAGTTTTACTTTTTGTTTTAGAGTAAGAAAAGGATTAGATTCTTTTGTTCCTCATTAATTTTATAGAAAGTTGCTACTAAGACAAAAATAAATGGTGCCAAAGCTCAGAGGTCACTGGGAGGCCTCTCCCCAATGGATAAGTAATATACACCTGAAATGAAAAAAATGGGCTCCTGCAGTGTTTGCTGCATTTTTGTTTTATTGATCTGAAATTAACAAAACTGGTCTCTTTACACAGCCCAGATGGTTTAAATAAACCTAGAAGGTTCCATACTCCTCACTGTGACTTTAGGTTGACATACAGCAATCAAAGTTCTTGAATAATGTTTTGAGTGAACAATTAAAGAGTTGATCATAAGATTTTTTTTAACCTATCTTAAAAGTTTAAATCTGGCTGTTGACAAATCAGCCCCAGAACAAAATGTTAGAAGGCACAGGCTTTAGGAAACTGTTACAAGTAATGTGAAATATGACTGTAGTTTTCTATATAGGTCCCAAAATTAGATGAATGTGGGGACTACTCTTTTTAGTGTTTTGCTATTATTAATTAACTCACTGGAATTACTAATTGGTTTCACCTATTTCCTGGAATTTCTCATACAAATACATCCATGCTATAAAAAAATCACACCTGTCCTTCTAAAATGAAAATAATAAAAATAGTACTTCTCACCTATACTGTGATCCAAATTTACATAGCCCTTTTGCATCTAAATATTTTAAAATATTTGTTGCAATTGGATAACCTTCAGTTTGTTTTGGGCAATGACCAATTTTCCGATTCATTCACAGAATAAAGTCGTTGTTTTTGAAGAATCCTTAGCAGATGTAATACGGGTGATGCAAAACCCCTCCAATTCAGAAAGAGTTGCTAGGTAACATAGAGCTGGCAGATAAAATTCCCTATTGAGCTAGCCCTTAGATATGTAAAAAAAAACAGTTGTCATCCCATATTCTGTTTTGTGGTTACAAAAGCAAGCAATAAACTATACAAGCCAGTATGATGTGTAATAAAATAGGAAATGGAATCATTTTTAGATTGAGATGAAACTATTAATTGCATTGCATTTTCATTATTCAGTGGTTGCTGAGTGCAATCAAAGCAAACAGACAAAAATAAACCTTTTCTCTTTTTTTGTATTGAAAGGTGCTTATTATGAAGCCTGTGTACATCAAATTGAAGAGAAAAGGACACAGCAAATTTGTACAGTGTATGTGGCGTCAAGCAGAACATTTATGTGCTGCACACTGGGAATAAATACTGTATGGCTGTGATATGCAAAAATTTAATACTTACATTTTTATATTCATTTATTCTTTTCAGAACAAACAGACACCAATCATAACATTCAGGAATATATCAAGAAGGTAAAATGATCACAATTAAAATTGTTATGCACAAACCATATGAAGATATTCTTCTCATCATATCTTTATTTGATACACTGTTAGCTTCTAATTCAAACATCGGGAGAAACGAACAGTATGACTCTCTCAGGGACACAGAACCTGAGAATTTGATAACAAAGTACCCGTAACTGGCACATATCCTTCAGCATGTGTCCATTATCCTAAACTTTTGTTTATCTGTCCTTCACTGTATGCAATGCACACCAGCAGCTAGTATTTTCATATCATTTTTGATAATTCAGAAAAATGAAAAAAAAAGTTTGTATAAATTGTGTGAACATACTGGGGACAGTCTGAAAACATGATGTCCAAATACTTAAAAAGACACTCCTATCTTGTTTATTTAGGGGAACTGAACATGCTTGTGTGACACCCACCTCTGACCGCTATCTGCCTTTTCAATACATTCCTGCAATTCTCTTATCTGTAGTCACAGTCTTAGTGTGTAGTACATAAAAGGCCCATAATGGGTGCAAATCGATATGTGTTGTACACACTGTGCCTGATAAAGTAAAAAATTAATATCTTCTGGGGGCTCTCCACTTAAGTACATTTTCTAACAGGTTCTCAACCGTTCACAGCCCACTAGACGCTCTGCACAATCCAATCCTTGTTTGGACCTGAAGTCATTTGGAGCACTTCCAATCTTTAAAAAGCACTTCCTTCTTAAGAAAATCACTACAACCATATATTGTGTGCGGTCTCTGAAGAAGCCTGACGGCGAAATGCGTCTGATAACAGACCTTACTTTATATTTGCTCAGGGATCTGTAATGTCTAGATATGCGGTCTTATATCCCATGACTTTCACGGGAAAGACCAATACTTAATTGATTGTATTATTTCTATGTATGAAAGTTATGCTTTCATCTATTTGTTTATGCACAGTATAGTTTTGATTTGCCACACTAAAACCCCAGATTTCTTGTTTTTTTTTCTTATTTATCATGTTCCAAGGGGGTGGCTACTCCTATAATTTATATGAGGCAGGATTAGCAATACTATTTAGCAACATTTCCCAACAATGTAAATACATTTCCTAAATCAATAACTCTCCTGGTCTGTCCTTTGTAGAGTGCGTAAAATATAAAAAATGTCAGATTTTTTTTTGAACTTACATATACTGAATGTTAATATGTTTATATCGCCACTATGCATTTTCATCATCCCCTATTTTCATAAACTTTAACTAAAAATGTTATCTTTTATCACTTTTATAGTAATTTACTTTGTTCTGTGGTCATTTTTTTTGTTTCTGAATGTTTAAAAATGTATCAAAGACAATTCCATAACAATTCCATAACAAGAATCACTAATTGACCCTTTTGCTGACACTAAATACTTCAAGAAGGTTCTGGTGTGTGTTAAGCAGTCAACAAAACAAGTAGTAATAGTGCAATCACCAGAGAGAACAATTATCTCTATGTATATGTACATGTTGTTCTCTGGAGCCAATAATTACTGTCACTCTTAAATAGAGCTGGGATCTGTTCGCTGCTTTTATTAGAAAACCAAAACTAGCATCTGATTTCTTATGTTTTATAACGTAGCTCTCACTTCTTGTCCAGACATTCAAAAATCAGATTCTCTAGTTCTATTAACTAATTCATCTATCTAGTAACATTTGGTATTGAACCCAAATAGACGTGATGCCGTCATTTCATACAGTCTTACTCTATGTTACCCTATTTACTTCTTGTTTCCAATGTTTTCTAGAAAGCACGGACCTATTATACAACATGTGACCTCGGGGTACTTGACTAACAAAAGTATCTGCAGGTATAAATTGAAGGTCTTTTTGGTTGGAAAATCCAGCTTTCATTTGGTTCATTGGCAATCAACTATAAAGACAACCATGTAGGCAGCACAAGCATTTTGCATAAACAAAGTGGAGATATTGCATTGTAGTTATTTTTACAAATCACTACATGTTCACACCCAGGAGTTTATTGATAAACTAGTAAATCATTATCTGGTGAAGAATCCATTACTGCCATTAAAACAGCAGATAATGTTTGGTGAATGTCAGATTTATGGTTTCATAAATCTTTTTGTATTCTATTTTTATTTGAAAGAGAGAGCTGTAGAAACATACATCTTTTTGACAAATGCTAACAGATGCTTCAGGTCATAGAAATGTCAGTGAGCTTGAAATGACATCAGAGAGTTAAGAAGAAAGTACTGGTCAACTCCAATATGTACCCTTAGTCTAAAAAATATGTGGGAGTGTACCAGGTTCCCTGTGACATCCCCAGCTTGTTAGGGAGAGATGTGAGTTCATTCCTTATCAATAGGTTAGAATGTTATAACTAATCTCCTGATACTTGTTGCTAATAGAGGCTTTCTGGCTGAAATACAGCAAACATTCTGTTGTTGGTTAGTAAAAATCATATTAGGATCACTCTTTTTTTTTGAATCAAGGAAGGTATTGCAATAGACACCAGCAGGTGGAAGGTATGGATGGGATTGACTACTCGTAAAGAGCCAGGTAAATTTCAAAGAGATTTTGTGACAACAGTATTTTAGTAAAATAGGTGGGATAAAAGAAGCCAAAAAAGGAGTTATCAGCATCACCTTCAAGAATATATAACAGGAGGGTCATGGGCCATTTGGAGCTGTGGGATTGTATACCATGTAAATGTAGTTCCAAAATGTAGTACTCTGTAATTGCTGGCTCTGATCCAGTGGCAGAAAACAAGATCATCAAAGCCAGGAGTGAAAGAAGCATGGCCCATAGTAGGTAACATAGGAGAAGGAGAAGTAATAATGGTACCCCTAGGTTTTTTACAATCAAAGAATTTAGGGGTGTTTATAATTGTTTTCTTGGACAACCTGTTGTTCATTTTGACATTTACATTATTAGCTGTGTGACTCTGGATAAAAAATAGAGAGATAACGAGGTCTTAGGTCTATACAAAGGCTTCATTTTTTTGTGCATGTAAACTACTTTTTAAGCCACAAAATTATCCCCATGCATCTTGGGACTTCCTTGTGCAACCAGGCACCACTGTTTTCTCCCTATGGAGAAGTAGCTCCCTGCCTGGTTTCCTCCTTTCAATAGTTTATATTTAGGAGAGTGGTGACATGCTAACATCTACGACTTTCAATCATTCTCAAGAAATGTTGAAAATTCTATATCATAAAATATTTCTGGGTGTTACATTCACATTCACAGCCTCTTCCCATCCTCTCATCTAAAAATAAGCAATCAATGTAGAGGTTATTCAGACATCTTTAAATAACACAATGAAAAGGAAGGGGAGAAAAGTGACATTGCTCCTAGAAGATCTAGAGTACAAGCACAGGATCCAGGAGAATATTTGTTGTTTCCTGATTCTCGATAACCCTTAAAGATTTTGTTTGTATTAGCAAATGTTTTTTTGTTTCATACTAAATGTTTTTAGTTTTTTATTATGTTCTTTTTTGACTTGCTGTTAAATGATAAACCAGAAACAAAACCCACTGGAAGCATTACACAGGATAAAATAGGCTTGTGAACTGAAAAACTAAAGGACACCTTGAGACAAAAATCACTATAAAGGATTTATTAGCTCAGCAAGGTGTTTCAGAGAATGATAGTCTAGCACTCAATATTACAATGATTAACCTGAATGATGTGCTTGCAGTACAATATCAAAATGACAGTTGTTTCCTTTTAGCATTGTTTTCTTACACAACGGAACAAAACATCTTTTCAGAAATATTTTTATCTCTCTCAGCAACATAACTAAGCTTATATAACTCTGTGATCACTCATTTTATTTTGCTGCTTATGTTTACTCAAATGGAGAGAAATGCATCTGCTTTTTTGTCTTAGGTACATGTTTGAGAACAGTTGCATATTGATTTATTTAGCTCCTATTGTTCTAACAAAACACTCAAATTCAGCTGTTAATTCTGAGAAAACTATTATGTCTGTGTATATGAAGGCTAAAGTAGGAAAAACCTTTTCCTTAGTAAAGTGAATTGAGTGTATGTTTACTCAGGTTAGTTATTAGGGTAAACTGTGTTCTGTTTAAATGTGAAACGGAAATATGAAAAAAAACATTTAAATATTTAAATAACAAATTAAACACAGCTTTACCTCCTTTACTACGTCAGTTACACATTCACTAACCAAATAAACATTTATGCTCAGTGTAGGATCACTCAATCATGAGAGAACCTGAGAACCTGAGTTTTCAGCACTACGGACAGCTCAAGTCATTGACTTTCAATACTATTTTGTAAGAAACCTAACAATGAACTTCTTTTACTTAGTATCCATTGGTCTGTTTGATATATTACATGAATTAGTGTTTTTCTTACAATGGAATGATACGTTTAAACAATCAAATTTATGGAGAATAAGGGAAGGGTAGGATTTCCATAGTTATATCTTGTTTCTGCTGTTCTGATACAGAAAGTTGAACAATATCCAAGAAATGGAAGTGTGTTACTGGCAGAATCACTAGTGGAAAAAGAAAGAAAAAAAACTTAAAAAGTAAAGTTTTGGACTTTAAGTAGATATGTTTGAAACACTATCTATAAACAGATAATTGGTATTGGAACTAGTCAGTAATATATAGATTTAAATTTGAAAACTGTGAAAATGTATAATAAATTGGGCAGAAAAATCAAAGTGATTACACACAAGTGATTGCATGGAACAGATCACCAATGGATAATTTTGCCAATCAGCGGAAATCATACAAATATTTACTTCAGCTAGATTATCATACGTAAGGTCAATGAGGACAATTAGGTAAGACCAAAAACATGGTGTTGAAAGCATCCTTGAAAATACTGCATAGAACTTATCTCACTTTTATGTTTTTTTTTTTTATTTATAATATTCATACAGAAATGATTCTTGACTTTAAGAATAAGTTCACAAATGCAAGAACAAATTAAATTGCTGGTATGTATGAATTATTTGGATAGAAGGCTTTACTATGAGTACAATCCTCAGCTACCTGTATAGAGCTCCAATGGGAACAAAACTCCAATATATAAATTCTATTTTCCTTAATATTTATTAAGAGGGAAGTTTTTCCTAGCTATAAAAAAAGCACACAGATTGGCATTTTTAGATTATACTCCATAAAGCTAAACACTTTTTCCACGTAATCTGATGAGGATTAGAGTGTTTGCTATACCAGAGGCAGAGACAGGAATTCATAAATGAGAACCAATTGTCCAGGAAGCTTTTATCATGTACAAAAACAACCACAAATGCTTAGTAGTGGTAATGCATGGATAATATTGTTAATGTTATTTTGTTCACACTATCAGATAACAGAAGGAAAACGAGTAATCACTGATTTGCATCCCTATGACCTAAATATGGTACAATTACAAATTACCACTTTTAACTTGAAACACAAAATGAAATACTGAATTTCATTCTCCGACTGTTCATGTAATAACCGTTTTTTGGAAATGGTTATTATATCATCACCTGTCAATGAATTATGAATTAAAATCTCAACACGCAGAATACTATGGTCTTCTGTAGCCATGGATCATTTTAAAGATTACAAAGCTGAATGCTATTCTGTCATATGTTTCTTACCTAAAGTACACTTAGCATCAAATCTGTTTTTTATATAACATGCATGCAAGTAGTATGTAGAGATGGTCAACGAGATAGGGAAAATTTTACTTTGATGCAAATCAGAAGTTGCACTTACTTGAAATTCTGAATACCTGCTGAGTTTGATTGGCTCAGTTTCAAGTCAGCTCAGTTTGCATTACATTTGCATGTGATTAGTATAATTTTCTACATCTCATTGACCACCTCTAGTAGTATGTACTGTAAGTGTACTTCCACAATTATATTGCTTTTACAGTGATTAGAGTAAAACCCCTGAAGCCTTTTTGGCTTTTGTGTTCAGAAGGAATAGATCATGTTTGGTCAGCCATCATCTACAGTTATTATTTATTTCCCTTGAATGAGAAAACAGAAAGAACACATTCATGTAAATGTCGGTTTTTCTGAAGTTATTAATTTTGTTCAAAAATGTATGACATGTCTCAATCCATGCTGCTACTTCCCACCTGCTGACAATTAACATTCAATATTGCAGTCCAATCATTGGGAGAATAGAAACTGATAAATGCTTGCCACTGCCTGCAGCAGAAATGTAACATCATATAAGCCTCTCTTTATTAGGAAATCAAGAAACTGCTTTTTAATTAAAAAGATGGAACGGTTGCTGAATATTGGGTATGCCAGAAACATATTCATGCAAACATAGGTGCACTATAATGTTAACATTAATAAACCATGCAGTATATTGGTATTGTATGGTGGTATGCTATATCTTTGGTGGTATCATAACACCAAATTTATCAAAATTGTAATGTTAAATACCAGTGTGGCAGTAATTCACAAATAGTATGTCACCATAAAGAAGAACACTGGAAAATATCTTCATTCTATCAAGTAGAGAGCAGTGATCAGTCACTGGTAATATTTTCTTCCAGATCATTATAATTAATGTGTTCCCATGAACAGACACTGACTGACCACTCTAAAAGCTTTCATTCAGCACTTGAATACCTGATAGCTTAACGAAATTGGCTTTGATATAGATTATAAATTGAGAAAGATAAATAAAGAGTACAACATTTGCCGGATAATCTAATTGGATCATGTTGTAAAACAAGATTTATTGATATAAAGGATATCAAAGTAAGTGATCCATAGTGGACCAACTCACAAAGGATTCTGCAATAAAGGGAGAATAAATTGATGTAAAATACCAATGAGCATGTTAACCTTTTATTTGCAAAATATCACATGAATGTCCTTCAACCCTTCGCTGCATCTTGATGTCAATGTAATGCATTTCATGATATGGCAAACAAAACTGTTTGTGTATTCTTTACCCATACAGCTACCAGTGTTCCACAGACTTTTCATGCTCCCACTGCTACAAACCAGTGGTTAAAGACAACTATTGTACAAATAAAAACAGTTGGGAGGCAGGCTGCTTCTCACCTGTTGTCTAATGTCAAATTAAAGTAATAGTGTTTGCAAAGATTTTGCATTGTCCATTTTCTATCTTTTAAACAATTATATAAAGCCTACACGTATTCTGACCAAGGGGTGAATCAAAAAATGTTACACTTAAGCCTCTTGAATTATTGTATTTTTTTAGTTTTCTGTTTAGTTCTTATTTTGTTATGATATACACTGATGTTGAGCTCTTTCTTATTTTACAATGTTTGAGGATGTATCTAGAATGCTAAATGTATAATAATGTGTCTAAGGTTTGGCAAGTGGTGGGCCACTCCATCCACCCACCACAGCTTCCCCCATGTTTTTCAAGATAGGGTTATGTGTGGGACTGTAGTCTCTCTCGCCACTGTTCTGTGGGTGCCTACCCCTCTGCTAAGTTTAACCATTTTTATCGGTTGATTGGATCTCTGATGTTGCCTGAAGTGTTGATTTTGATTCTCTCCTATTAATTAATCCCCATACTGTATATGCTCTTCTTATATGGCATGTGTTATCTCCCTTTATTTCCTTAAAAAAAAAAAAAAATTAACTGACAGTGAAATGCTTTGGAGCAAAAAATAAATTTTATCTTCTACCATGAAAAAGTTAATGACTCGAGGACAGCACGAGGTAGGATATGACCTTTATCAAAAACAGTTACATAAAGACATGGTGGTTTACCTAATTTGTCCTAGTCACATGTATCATCTAATACTTTACTTGTTACAGAAGTACAAAAAAATGTACTTGCTCCATTCCAGAACAGGCACAATCAGGGGCATGGCAGTGACAATTGGGGTGGCAAAGGTGGTTGACAGTAAAGGTAGCTTTGCAGACTTGGTGATTGGAGTCTGGTACACTGATCCGGGTGAGTCTGTGATGGTAGGTGTTGAGAGGAGGTGAGGAAAGGCAGAGTTTAGGAAGCAGGGTAAATGGAATTAGGACATGTGCTGGCACTGCAGTAGTAGGAGGGTTACTTGCTGGGATTGTAGCTGGGCAGATGGGGATAGGGCGTAGTGCTGGGTAGTATTTAGAGCAGGAGTAGTGCTGGTATAGTAGTGTGATGGAAGTTAAATTCCAGCAAAACAGCAATTAGCGAGAATGGGGTTATTAGGGTTGGTAGAGGGGTGACCTAAAGACTGCAAAGTGGTGTTGAGATGTAGGCTAGCAGGGTAGTAGGAGGGTGGAGGTTTTTGGTAGAATGGTGAGAGGACAGGCGGACATGGAAGAAGTGCTGCTAGTAGTTCTAGATGTGCATTACTCTTCTACAATAAGTACAGATAGCAATTGCAAAAAAGAAAAAAAAAATGCACGTAAAATTCAGTGCTTTTTTAAATTGTTCTTGTAAGGTGAAAAGAAAAAAATGTTCACTTAGTTTAACCACAAATAATAAGCTAAGTGAAAATTTATTTACTGAACATATTAAACATCCTCTACTCTTAGTAAATCAAGCTATATATCAGTAAAACAATACAGCACATAGATATTCAAAAAACTATTAACACTAATAATTCTGCATATCAAATGCAAATTAAGGCAAAAAGCAATGAAAAACACAAAGACATCCTAAAATCATTTTACTTCTTAAATATCAAACTTCTCCTTCCTACCATTGCTTGATCTATACATTCCAGAGGTCAAACTGTGTCGAAAGATCTTTTATTGGGAGCCTGGGGTGGGAATTAAGTATTACTGGGTATGCTTACTGACAAGCCTGCCAAGTAGAATGAAATTAAATCGGGGAACCCAGAACAAGTTTGAGAGTAGAGAACATAGGAAACTGCACAACAATAAATTGAAGAAAGCTAGTTGCGATCTGATGGTAGCAACACCTTTGCTCAACACCTTGTGCTGTGCACAAAATTGCAGTGGCTCCCATTCTATAGGTGGGAGCTAAAATGGCAAAAAAGGTCACCAGAAGATGGGAACTGTATTAGTGGTTGCACATTTACGTACCTCTGAAAAGTCTTGGAACAAAGAAGCCTTTAGGAATTCTTGGTATGTACTGTATTTAACACCATATTAAACCAGTCACAAATCTGGTTAAGTAAAATTAGGCATATCATGAAAAAGTGCATCAGAAGACATTACTGGATTTAAAAAAAAAACACTGCATTGAAGGTATATACAAATCTCAACTTTTCCCATTAACGTCAAACTTAAAAGACAAATATAGCTTTCATAATTTGCTAAGTTTGTCAAATGGATATTTTACATTTTAATTCCAGACAAGAATGTAATTTCTTCAATGTTGTGCAGCTCAGTATTGAAGAAATTCGATACCGTGACTTACAGAAATGACAACCTCTTATTGTAGAGGACGTACCATACTTACATCCGACCAGTCACCCAGCGAAGCAGCACTGATAAGTGAGTTTCATCTAAACCACATAATTAGTGTGTATCTGTCAAAAGTAATTAGGTTTTCCCAAACAGGTGGATCCTCTTTTCTCAAAGATTATTTTTTAAGATCATTAGTCGGAAGTATGACGCCTCCAATAACCATTTTTATTGGATGATTTACGAAAATCGTTGACAAATAAAAGAAATGAGAAAAGAAATAGAGAATTTGTTTCCATTTTCCACTGATTTCCCATTATCTCCAGTACTATACTAGACGACAAAAGTATATGAATGAATGTAGATCTTCCAAGGAGCGTTTTAAGTACACTGAACAGGTTCGACCACCATTCATAGTACTAGTGGGTTCGTGATAAAAAAAAACCTTCTATGAGTATATAATCCAATAAAATGTAACAGTATAACATTCTGACTGTCCAGTAGCAGAATTACATGCTCAATCCTTCAGTTTGTTTTAAATCACCACATTATTATCCCCAATATGCAGGTGTTTTAAACACTAATTCTCAACAAATATGACATCAACAGAACTCCAGCTTCAACAAAATGAAATTGGGAGCAGTTGTATAGATTACTTCCATAACCCTTTCAGCAATAGGTTCTTTTATATCACTTGTCACAATCACTTCCTCTTCCAAGTCTTGCCAGGCCAACATGTCATAAGATTCATAATAGAATTCTATTGATCTGTGGACAGAGCTCCCTGAGTGCCAAGAACAGGAAATGTTTTAACTTGGAATTTTTAGAAGAACTGATTTTAGGAACACAGATGTGATTCAATAAATACTTGCAAAGTACATCTGGAAGACTCCCCAGGTTCTTGTTAAATGAAGACTTTTCTTAGCAAACATGTCTACTATAAAGGAGACACATTAACTAAAATCTAAGAGACAATGTAAGCTGTCATTATGGTGTAATCAAATCTGTTCACAGGGTGAAATATAGCTCCTGAAATTGCTGGTGACTTTATTAAACGGATGCTAGGAACTGGAATATTACCAACGGGCTTTAGACTGGGCCTTGTGTGCTAGCAATGCTACATAACCATCTTTGGTTAATAGACAAATTGAACTGACAATGGGATATTTTAATTCAATGAATGCTTTATATTTTTGGATATACATTTTAATGCAATAAAAAAATTAGATATCCAAAATGCTACAAACAATACTGCAACTTTAACCCACTGCTTTCTCCATGTTAAACTACAAACTGTTTTATCTGCCTGGAGTGGGGTATAAAAAAGTATTTATTTTTTGTAGTAGTTTATAGTTATTTATCGGCCAAGGATGGTGAAACTCAGCATGTCATAACCGTTTCTTCCTAGTACTGTATAACCATAGTCTATAACTTGCTCTTCACCAATGTGGAGTGCATGTGCCAAGTTAGTTGTGCAACATAAAATCATAGTAATAAAACTGCTATGACCTTAACTCTAAATACTGCTTATTTTTTAATCAAAGATATGAAGAACCAATATGCAATACAACTACGTTTTCATTTCATTACCACGGTAAGTGTTTGGTTATTTTTAATCCAGTAAGTACATATAATCCTGAAAATTTGCTAATAAAATAAAAACAACTTTATTACCCTTTAGCCCCTTACACCTCTGCTGCTCCGTTCCATTTTATTTTATTGTTATTATCACTAATATAATTTGTAGCATACTGCAGTGCATAGATATACTGCATTATGGGTGTCTAGCAGCAGCTGCTATCAGATAACCCTGACTCTGTACTTTATGAGCAAGCGGTGCAGTTTATTACATCCAAATCTGCATCTCAGCATAAGATTAAATAATGAATATAATGAAAGAAATAAGGTTACATACCTGGACACAGGCACTGTGGTTACTGAGAATATGGATGTAAAATTGAAGTTAGTCCTGGTAAAGTGCTCCTCATAGTAACCGTCTGCCGCAGAACAGAGGGAGAGAGAGAAAAAGGGATTTCACAATGTGATCTCATCAAGCAAAGTCATGTAGAGAACATCCTGTGTTCTGCCTTCCATAAACTGCATGTTAATCAACGATAAACCCGTCTGTGAGCAATGTAGAACTGCCATCAAATCAGGCATTTCTTGATATAAGCTGCAGATTTATCTGTTTGAGCCTTTCAGCCAGCACCATAACCTGTGTATGTGGAGATATGAAGCATTTCACTGCAGTGACTATATGCAGAGAAATTCTTCCAGTCACTGCAGCCACCCTTTTCAGTCCATCCGGAGACAGCGAAATGAGAGCAGCATACATAATTCAATGCACTAAAATCTTCCTGCACTTCCTGTAGCCATCACTGCAACCAGTAATGGAATATTGATTGCATAGACGATGCAGGTTAGGCTTTTTTAATTTATGCCAGCAATCAAGAGCAAAAGTATGTTTATGCTTTCCAGTGATAGGCAGCTTTCTGCCATCATAAATTACAATATGATGTTCAGAATCCTTAACCATGCCACCAATGTTTTCTGTAAAATTGCTGCATCATTGTTTCCTTCAGTACAATGCCATCTAAGCACAGTTTGTTACTTATTTTTTATAACCCACATTTGTTTTTTAATAAGGCCCACAAATGAAACCAAGACGCACCACCATAATATGTGGACATCTACCATAAACACCAATCCTTAATCAACTACACCAAACGTTTGAGCAAGAGAAGCTCCTAGCTTTTAAGCACATCATAACAAAATTCTATGGTACAATAAAGGCAACACATACGTATCAGTCATGGCTAGATGTAATCATATTATTCCATCCCACCAAGTAAATAGACCTAATTGTTAAATTTAGCTTAATTTTCTAGAGCTAGGACACTATGTACCACATTGAGGTCATGGCTAAACATAATGTAAAGTTGACTTGTTAATCAGAAGCAATGTCAAAACACAAATTAACTTCTTATCTAAAATATGCATAAAGCATCCACATCTTGTGTTGCATATACCAACAGGTATTCCCCTCATACTATATAGAGAATTGTATTTGGGAAATGATTCTTAAACAAACTTACAAAAATACAAAGATCACATATAAAAAAGATACCATATGGGGTATCTTTGGAAATGTTGCCAGATTTTAGGCCTGAGATGGATCTATACTATTACTATTAAAGAAACTTTTTTTTTTTTAAGTACAAGGAACAAATGTCAAGTGAAAAGTGTTTTTAAACACTGTACATTAATTAGGTTCTTTTCTCCTGTTGTTTAAGGTGCTCACCATTTTTTCTCTCCCTATGTTGCTACAATTTACTTCACTTTGCACACTGCAACATTTCTATTTTTATGTACTCTTTGTCATCTTATCAAAAAAGCACACTATTTAGCATTTCATGATTTACTTGACATGTACTAGATCAGCGATCATCAACTTGTGCGAGAAAATTTTGGTGGTCCGCCAGAGCTGCGGTCCATGTTTCCCGTACGGATGGCAGGGTGGTGGCGGTTTGTGTTTCAGACCTGCGATGGGAGCGTGGGCAGGTTCTGGCATCATGACGTCACTATGGGGGAAGTTTCTTTCCCTTTGAGTGACACCCCGCTCCCCGCGCATGCCCGAAGCACGTAAATTTAGTGGTCTATAGGTCCAAAAAGGTTGGCAACTACCTACTAGATAATTAGAGTTTCTTAGTGAATGTTCTCTAGCTGGATATTTTGAAAATAAATGAATTGTTTTGTATCATAATCAGCAACAGTGCAACATCTGTCAAGAGCCTGTCTTTTCTGTTTCCTCCATTCTTGGCTACACCCCACTTTTTCCTGTTTCCTATCTTCCCAGCTTTTTTATTGAACTAATTCCGCCATTGTACATGATGATCTTTTCCACCTTATCATTATTGCTCAATCCTAATAAAGTCATGCATTTCATACGACCAAGCAGTTATAGACACACAATATGTATTATTGATTAAAGCTTTGCGTCAAAATTTCCACACGTAATGTTTAAGTATACTTTCATATACTTCCTATACATAGCTGTTTTGTTTCCCTTTTTTTT
>NC_092859.1:92185796-92221981 GCF_032062135.1 Pyxicephalus adspersus
TATGTTTAACCCCAACATTTTTTTTTAAGCCAGGTGGGAAGAAAATGTAGGTTTTTCCTTAGGATAATGCCTTTGACACAAGCCCCCTACCCTTTGTAGTAGATTGGTTTTTTACCGGACCTCCAACCCTACCTGCCTGGTTTTATTAGCTCTAACATTCCTATTAGCATAGCTCTTTAAATCTCTGTTCTGAAATACTGTTGTTAACAGGACAAAAACATAATGATGAAAGATGGCAAAAAAAAACCTTGGTAACAGATTTATCCTTTGTTACTCATTAACTGCAAAAATGCAAAAATGCTGGAGGACTAAAGTTTATTATATTGAGAAGCTCGTAAATCTTACATTGAAATTTGAAAATATATATAAAGCCTAAAACAATATATGGAGGTCTATTTAAAAAGCATCCCTCAGACATTCTCCCATGGGAATGTTCAAGGTCCATGAGTTTCAATGGCAATAATTGATTCCCACAAGAGTATGTTTGAGGGAAATTCAGATTGCCTGTTTTAAAAATAGAGCCCGTAAAAATCTGAATTATGCTGCCTTCTTTACCCCGAATTACAATTACATTGCTCTCTAACAGACGGTGGTTGAATTTATGAGATGTGGTTTTGAAATTGTAAAAGCTTATATGAAAATCTAGGCCTGATTGTGGCCTTCAAAGACTGTAGTTGGACAATTCAGTTATAAATAATTAGGATAAATAGAATTAGACAGGACTTTCATCACTAGTAATAAAATTTAATCAGCTTTTGCATAGAGAGTCAGGTTAAGTTTGGGGAAAAAAGTATTGAAACTAAATTTTACTGAATCTTACAGTGGTAGGAGGGATTTTACATCTAATTGTGTAAACATACATTTTGCCACATTCAAAAAATAAGAGTATTATTGTTTTTTTAGACCCTAGTAACTGAAAATCAGCACACAGAAATCAAACATAGCAATGTATACCCAGTATTCAGATATTACATGTTTTAGTATATATATTTTATTTTGTTCAATAGTATATTACAGTATATTATAACAAGCACAAGAAAGACAGCATATATATTTGCATGCACCTGTCAGATCTTTTTACAGAAGTGAAATAAAAAAAGTGCACCATAAAAAGGCCAATTTATTTGAGGTTACTTAAATGATTGATATATTTTGTTTTTTGACATATTTTTCTCCAGTAAAAAAATGATTCGTTTTTTACTTAATGACTAACCAAATTTGATATTGAAAATTAAGCTGAAGGATGGAATTAAGTCAACATGGAGGTAAAACAAGTGAGCTTCCTTTATCTTTGAGATTGGTCTTCTAAAACCACCCAAAATATTATCTCATTTTTCTAATACCTTTTTTTTTGAACAAAATGTATCAATAAGTGTTTTGATTCATACTCATGAATCAGTATCATTGATTAAAAAGTAAACAGATATTCATATGTATAATACCAATATTTAAGAAATCAATTTTGTTAAAAGGAGTCTTTTTTTGGTTTAGGTTAATAGTCATGTATGCACGACATCTGCTTTTGTCCACCCACTCCCACTACCCATACTTCACTATTAGTTGTTTATGTGATGGGTAACGTCAACAAACTTGCTGTGTAAGTTCTGACCCCAAAATGGGCTAAATATTGACATCCACTGTATAGGGAATGGCAGGAGAGAGAGTCATGGGCTCCCCTTAACCTAGACATATGATTATTTTCTTTGGGGTTTCATGGAATGGTTGGGAGCTCAGTTTAAAATGCCTGTGCTGATGTTGATTCAGAGTGCCGCACTGCACAATTCCCTGCATGTCTATTCTAAAGGTCCCCACACTCCTTGTTGCCCTCTCTCTCCTTCTGCAAGGGCATGGGACTTCCTTCCCCATGTTATTTCTGTGGCACTGATTAATCAGTGGCTGGGATGGAAGACAAGCCACAAATCTCTTGGTAGTGGATATGGCTATCCTTTAGAGGGCTTGGCAGTAAGTAGACAGTGGTCCTGATGGGGAAGGCCACTATAAAACAACTGCAACCTCTGCAACCCCTATAGCCAAACTTCTGTTCCACAGTCCCTACGTTATTATTTAACACTGAAACTGATCTAAAAAATGACCTCATAATGATTTCAGTGTTCATGTTCTCCTTTTCACCATCTTAAACAAGCATATTTACACTTTCCCAATTTTTACAATGTACACATTGTCATCACAATTTGCTACATCAAGCTTTTTTTTTCAAAAATAGAACAAAGTGGGCAACATTTTGCAGAGAAATGCTGTGAATTGTTACTCTGTAAAAAAAAATATGACATCATACAATTCTAGCACTTAACAGAAGGTATTTGTGCAACAGAATAACAACACGCTGTGCAGTAAATTGCATTCAACCTGCAAGGCAATTTTAACCTTCAATATTTCTCTTCAAAAAGGAAACAGCAACAAAGTACTCAATAGGAGATGTGATCTAGACTTCAGTTCATTTTCAGAATATAAAAGATAGATAACGTGAAAGGGTCTGAACTGCTCAATTGCACATGACACTTAGAAAGCCATTAGGATATTTACAGCTCAGGTATTTCTCAAAAAGATATAAATGTGTTTTCCTTTCTGTCTTTTAACATATCTACATATGACTGCTGAACAACCTTCTAAAAGTATTTTTTTTGTAAAAGAAAAAAGCAAATTTTGAGAAGTTACATGTCCCAAAGATGAACCTTGTGAAGACAGGACAACCAATCAGGATTCATCTGTATGTTGCTGCTCCTTTATTGTCCATCCACCAGGAAATCACCTACTGTACTTCTTAAAGCAGACCTAAAAGGGTAGACCACCCTTTTATTTAAAGAAAAATATATTTTTTTTTATTTGCACTATTTTTTTTTTAAAAAAAGGCCTCCTGGGATACCTAAATCACGCATTCCAGGAGGCTCTTGGCTGCTCCTTCTGCACATGCCCTGATCTCAGGCATCCGCAGAAGGAGCCCTTTCATCAATGGAAGAAAAAAATTGCCAATCTCACGCATGGGCAGTGAGATCGGCATCTTTTTTCCAATCTACGTCATCGAGCTCACGCGTGCACAGTGCGAGATCGGGTGACGCAGGAAGAGAAACCCTGAAGAAGAAAGAAGAAAATGTCGGCGCCTGGCACTTCCTCTGCGCAGGACCAAAGAGGGATAACCGGGACGACGTGGGACCCAAACGAAGAAACCTATTGACGGATAGACGGGTGTGCTGGATTATATGTGTGTTTTTTTATTTTTAGTTTGGCTTTAACTGCACTACAGAAAAGTAGATCACCAGCCTAAACTAGAAACAGAGAAATATAAAGTATGTACAGGTAAAATAGAACCCATAGATGTATACTGTTTGTCTGAAGATCAGCTTAACTTTCCCTAATTTCTATATGCATCCATTATCAACATGCCAATAAACTTTTTGAATAAAAACCTTCTATTTTGGTTAAATATCTTTTTTTTATTTAGTGGCATGATCACTAGGACTTTGTAAATACAGAAGATTATGGCTGGTATGACAGGCTGGCAGGGTGCTGTTTATGGCTTGCTGAAAGCAGGAAACTAAATAACATCCATATGTGATGCCCATGTCTGAAATACTGAAAACTAGAGAATAAAAGAGACGGGCCAGATACATTGGTGCTGGATATCTATCAGCCAGGAAATAAATCAGCATCTATTTAACCTGATGCAGAAGGGAAGCTCACAGTATGCTATTAGTGTGCTATATTTCTAGCTATGCAAATATTGTCAATCCATTCATGGATTTTCTTTTGAAACAACAGGAAAGCTGCATGCTTGTTTAGGTCAACAGCCAGAATGTATAGAAGCCAGTGGGTCATAATTATTGCTACATTTTCAGAAGGAGGCTAGCAATGTTCCAAGTGTTTAGCACAGGTTTTTTTTTTTGAATTACAGGTTATACTTCTCCAGCACGTAGCTATTCCCAGTAATAGTTAAACCCAATATCAACCCACTTAAATGTTAAGGAAAGAAGCCACTTACCCATTCTAACTTTGTTCAGAAATGGAAGCCTCTGCATCAAAAGACAACCATGCCTACATCACAACAAACCAATGCCAATATCCAGAGGCTGGTAATCCAGGATATGACATGCCATAATTATAGATGGAGCTTGATACAACACACAGCTCACTTAATGCAGCAGTCTTTTATATGCACAAGCAGGTTCCATACATGTTGGTGTAGGAGTCACTGAAATTCTATCCGTGTACATGAATAATGAGTCTTCAGTAGTCTTAGAGATCTATGAGCAATTCCAAAATCTCTGGGAATATGCTGAAACTGCCATATGCAAAGAAGGGTAAAAATAATGAGTGCAGAAGTCTCTTTTCAACTAAAGCTGAAAACCTAGGGACGGCCAGAAGTTATATATGGTCCAAAAATCATGCAGAGTGCTCTGTAAATTTCTAACCAAGGCTACACTGAGTTTACATATTATTGTCAATGTAGGAGAGAGTAAATCAGGGTGTGTGTGGGGGGGCAAAAAGGGGACACTGTCAGCACCAGTTTACGAGGACATAGGTTTATTCAACCTGTCCAACAATGCCAAGTTCAGGCAACTGGCAGTCTGCTGCAAAGGTTGGTGACATCAATCAGGGAGGCTTATCAACTTGAATCGCCAACAAAGACTAGCAGAATTGATATGGGAATGACAGTAAATTAGGCAATCATCTTGGGGCATTGAGTAACAGAACGATTCATAAGATCGCCCATCATCTTTAGTCTAATTTCATTTACTACATGTTTTAATTATGCAGACAGGCATTGACTTGCAGCGCTAGTTCTGTGGCCATCCAAGTCAGCTAAAGTAGAATGTAAGACAAAGTGCTGGATAAACAATTAATAATATTTTCATCTTTCCCATCGTTTTTCTGGAGTCTTTTAAGATATAAAGTACTGAATTCTGGCATATTCTGAACATAATACACTATTTTGAAGAAGGCAACTGATTGATAAAGCTCTATTTACCGTTCTTTTTCACAAACACACATTTGATAATCTTATCATTTTATGACACAGAATTCTATGTACAAATTGGAGCTTGATTCTACTGTCTACATACATTTAAAATATATGGGTTGCTATGGCAATTCTTAATGAGTAATTTACAAAACGAGAGGATTCTGCAGGCCTCCTAAAAGACAAACCTTTGTACAGACTGGCACTAAGCTTTTTCAATACACTACTGTGCACATGTAAAAACAGACATCCTTTTGTAACATGATAGAGATAGACATGATAGATGCCTTAATCTACAAAACCGGTGCTGGTTAATACAAGTGTTATGAGTAAATACAAATTTGCATAAAATATTTCTAATTTATTGAGACTAATTATAATTCTGATATGCAGAAATCATATTGGCTTTTATGGTAATATACAAATGGACAAGTATTTGTGCACAAAAACGCTAAACTAAAACAGTTATTACATTTCTGTAAATTACTGAGATGCACATAAAAACAAAAAACACCTGCTAAACTCCACGCGTTTGCCTGGGGTTCCTCCAGGTACTCTGCTTTCCTCTGGCATTCCAAAAATATGCTGTTAGGTTAATTGGCTTCCCCCCACTATGTTAATGACATATGACTATGGTAGGGACATTAGATTGTGAGCTCCTTTGAGGGACAGCTAGTGATATGACTATAGACTTGTACAGTATATATGTCAGCATTATATAAATACTGGATAATAATAATATTTTGTTACTCATATTTCAGAAAAAAACTTCCTGGAAAATATTAACGTGCCTGAAAACCTTCCACTAAATTTTTAAAACTACATTGGAAGTTGAAAAAATTTCAGATATTTTAAGGGTCTCCAAAAATTTTTCGCACTTTTATATTTCCCTTATGAAACAGTGAGGACAGGAGGAGTAGTAACTGGTCGTGTCTGAGAGTATCATGTGACTAGGAAAATATTTTATTATTAAAAAACCAAACTATTTTAATAAATAAATGTAAAAATTGTAAAAATTGCAGAAACTTTTTGAAGAACTCTTGTTTGTTGTGTAGGGCCAATAATGTATGCATTAGGCTACAAATCATTTACATGTATCTCTAAATATCATGTAATGACTATAGACCATAGAAGGAAATCAGCGCTCCCTTTCTTTCTGTACAGTATCTTTGGCTGAGTATATTGGTGCATTTATCCAGCTGGTCACATTATTTGCAAGACAGATCCTGGTAGCTGCTCTCCATCCATCACAGAGAGAATTAATCAAGGCAGTTGACAACTCCCTGTCAACTTCCTATTAAAGGCACCTGAATGTTCTTTAATTAAAACAACTAGGATGGTCGAGGCTGGTTAGCAGCTGGCAGGTTATAGGCTGCCAGGGAAATAAATGCATGAAAACCTTCTGTGTGAACTTAGCCCAATGGACTTGTGCAATGTTTGTGCTCTTTCTAGGTCATTAAAATACTAGTAATAATTTAAGACACCCTCTAAAAACGTTGAAGGGACAAACCTAAAGGAATGCTGCATGGTGTCCTCCACACAAAGTTACCTTTGAGCCCCCAAAATATCCTTTTTCGAAATTACTTTCACAATCATTCAAATACAAACAAAAAAGAGAACTTTTTAATTTTCAGCCCAACCTCTAAACAGCAGCTCCTGAACCACCAATCTTTTTGTAGAGGAACTACAAACAAATCTAAATGCAGAATATAAAAAGAATATTCTGCCTCCACAACAAAGCTCCAAGGACAAATGTAAAAGTGACATCTCCAGTAGTACAGAATTTAGACAACCAAGGAATTGTAAAAACACTATTTTTTTATTATTGCAACACCAGAGCCTGGATTTTTCTCCCTCTCTCTACCGATGTACAAAAAAGTACAAAAAAGTTGCAGGAAGCATCTACAAAGTTGTTGAAGTATAATATTGAATATTTACAACAACAAGCATGGCCAGGGTACATCAAGGCATGCTACTTAAAATCACTTGCAAATATCTATGTGTGGTCAGCCCTAGCCAATCTGAATTACTGTTGTGTTTTAATTTAAACTATCTTCTAACAAACTTTTCATCCAACTTCTTTTCTTGTCAATAAATCTTTTATAGTCAGGCTATGATTCACTTTTAAAACCTGTCCATAGACAATTTACTTATTGATTTGGAGTGTTTACTATATATTTAGCTTAAATATGCAAGATAATGCATGCTAAATCAATGCAAACACTGCTAAAATGTCTATTGTTTTCCATTTGTTTGATCAATTTTCTTTATTTTATAATGAAGGTGCATTTCATTTAACATTTAGGTCAAATCCATAAAGAAAAAAGAGTAGAAATATTCTAAAAGCTGAAATTGAATCTGCTAAAATGTATCATTGGTTCTCTCTTTCCCCCAATATTCAACATGCTAAAAATATTTAAAAAAAATATTTAGGTTTTCATAACATACCTTGTTTTAGACCAGGAACTCATGTTCCAACACTGATGTAACAGAGTAACAGAAGAGCAAGATTGAGAAACAGTGGCAACCATATGCTCAACTATACTCCTAACCACTCCCATTCAACCCTTTTTGTTTCAATCTGTTTATTGCATTTTTAAAGTAATAAACAATAGATAACAAAAGGAAAAGCAAAACAATGCAGTGCTAATAAAATCACACATATAACATCCAATATCAATAGGGATATAGCTCAGTACAGGGGGATAGCCCACTTTGACTTTTCTGCCTAAAACTTACCAATTTCCAAAGCCCATTCAACCTTTTTAGAGTTTGAGAACCATTTTGGGCACACGCTTGCATGCAGCTGCATTTGTATTGCAGTTCCAATGGTTTGCCATGTTTCCATAATGCAACCTAAAGAATCTGGTTGTCCTTGAGTGGCAAGCTGCTTCCACTGAACTGGACAGGAATGTGTTCCAACTGCCGTGAGCTCCTGCAGAAATCACTTGTGCTGTGGTTGTTACTGGAGGACTAGAGATGAACAATAACCCTTTGAAATGAAGTGAACTGCACTGCAATTACACTCAACTGAATAGCAGATTTTGCCAATGTGGCTGATACCAGACACAGGGAGTGGTTAAGTGCACCACATATCTCAAAGTGGCCTTAAGCAAGGTGAATTAATGTATATGCAGATCAAATCAGAAGTACAGTTCATACTAAAGCTCTGTCAAGTTTTCAAGTGGAAAAAAAAACATTTAAAGTATTGCCACTCTTTTTCTAAGTGTACAACTGAACTTCAGCCTAAGATGTCTTCTTCCATATGTGCACAAAGTAATTCCCTGTGAATAGCCCCATTTCCTTGTACCCTTCACCTTGCACACAAGAAGCAGTAAAAGCTGTAACAGGAATTTTAAATCTTTTGCATTTCTGGTCTGATGGATTATAAACCTCATTATACTCTCTCCCCCTATTCTATGCTGTCTAATACTCTTCTATTTTTTGTATATGCTTTCCTTAATTTAAATATCTAGTCTTACACTCACTTCTAGTCTGTCCAGTAATCCTCTATATTGTAAAGGTGAGTTGTGCATTCTCCTAAACCTATTTACCTTTTCTATTTCTGACCTTGAGAGGCCCTGATAGCATGGCATCATCTCTATTTTTTCTAGATGGTTATAATTAGCATTTTGCTTTATCTTGAAAAAAACACCTGGCAAATACATGAATCAGACTTCGGAAGTTAAAGATGATTCTAGGAATTGCTGGAGACTTTTTACATTAAAGGGTGGAGTCAATAAAGAGCATAGGGCCTGTTCCCACTACAGTTGAGTTCCTGAATATGAATTGAATATGCAGTCCAACGCATGGCATTGCAAAAAAAAATGTGGTTCACGCTGCACAATGCAACACATAACACTGGTAAGGGGCTTTTGGGTTATCATTAGGATTAATGGCACCCTAGTGCACCAACACATGGTCATGTGTGTTGGCAGCAAGCTGCATTACTATACCTTAAAAGCCCGTACATACATTGAATAGTTAGATGAATGGTAGAGACATCAAGCAAGAAATAAAAAACAAATAAGAAAATTGGGGGTTGCATAACTAAAAAAAATGATTTTTTTTCAAACAAAATACATTTGTAAAAAACAAATGCACAAAATAAAGCAGAATGAGAATAAAAGACAAAATAAATATATCATAGTGGAAATTACAGTGAATTCAAGAATAGTATAACCATACAATTTGAGATTTGGTCTCCTATTTACAGAAAATAAACACTAAAATAAAAAATATATTTTTTTCTTTTCTCTTGAAATAGAATAGCAGTCATTTAAAGGCAATGGAAAAGAAAGGGTTTGCTTCTAGAGGAAAAGGTCATTGAGAGAACAGCAACATTATTGCTGAAGATTTTCTATTAATAAACGGATGGTAAACACAAGGAATGGTCTGGAGGCTATAACACATTCAGACACATTAAAGATCCACAAAAAAAAAAATACTACCTATGTCACTGTGACAAATGTTTGGGTGATATTCAAAGTAAAAAGAAGTACATTTTAACATCCCAGCTGATAATAAATACAGCCAAAGTGATGAGGACACTGAAAATACAAATGTAAAAAATTACTAGCAGTAGATGAAGAATCTTCTTTATATGTATAAAAACTTTATACATATAAACTTTATACTTTTTATGTATAACGAGTTTACCTAAGTGTTTTCCCATATGTCCTTCCACCCACCCATGACTTAGAACCCTCTGCTAGGATCCAGTGTGTTCCGAGGACCGCAGCATTCTTATCCCTGGTTTGTAATTATCTGCATGTATAGGTTAAATCCGATTTCTCATTGTGTATGCAGATTGTGTTTTCCTTCTTAGTAATGCAGGACACTGATTGTGCTTTAATGCATTTCTTCGTCTGTGCCAGACTATCAGTATGTTCATCTAAACACAATACAATGTCTAGGTAGCTCATCTTGTACGTGCTTTTTTTTATAACTGTAGTCAAGGTCAATTGCACAGTTTGATGGACAGAAATCCAGAATTTTTTACATTGCATTCAATTGAGACTGTATAGCGCAGCTAGCAAGTATAATAAATGATGTACTACATCATAACAGATCCTTGTTTGATCCCTTTGACATATCCATGGCTTTGGGGTTGACACCTGAACAAAGACATTAAGAGCTCTGTCATAGGAAATGATTCTGTGGATTCATGGTTGGCTCAAGGGTTCTGTGTGCTGTATAATTATAAACCACGCCATATTTTTACTTCCTGTTATAAGGAGTATGGATCTGTGGAAAGCGATTGTAAGGTATTGATTACCACACTCTCAAAAATTTCCTTGCAATCTATTGTTGACATCCATATGCTTAACTATTTGTGGGCAGAAGAGCTGCTGGCTTACATTGACTGAACTTAAGTTTTGCATTTATGCTGGAGACTTCTATATACTGTATATTCTATAAAGCAAATCTGTACTGGGAGATACACTGATGGCAATTGCTGACCAACTTTTGAACATAGTGGAACATTTATGCAGATACAGTCACAAGGAATTCAGAACTCTTGAACTGCATATGTTTTCTAAACCTGTGACTAATTGACCTGCATGGCAGCCAGGGAATTAGTATTTCTTATTATGTGTAAACAAGAAATGCCTATCCTACAGCTCTGTAATTGGAGGGGAGCTGGGTAATTTGACCCGTTAAACTCACATGACCTTCTTCAGTCACTGAACTGCCAAATGCCGACCACTGCCCCAAATTTTATGAATAGGGCAGAAGCAGTATGCACAGGGAAGAAGTTGTAAGGAAAGGGAGGTAGCAATATACCCGTTCCTTCATGTAAAGAAGACAGATAGATAGATAGATAGATAGATAGATAGATAGATAGATAGATAGATAGATAGATAGATATTTGAAGCAAAAAAAATCTTTTCTAGGAAACAGAAGTTCGAACAGTGAAGGAATGGTAACCCAACTAACATTAACAGCCAGATCAGGCCTCATTTTGTTACATACTAATGTGTTAGTGGAAACTTTCAATCTTGAGTAACAAAAGAGAAAGAAGTGAGTCTGGACCTGTTTGGGAGTGTGTCCAACTAAAGCATACTCTGCTGTAAACCATGGTTACTTTGCTTTGTTAGCAACCCTATGACAGTGTTCATCCAACTCATAAGTCACTGTAGACAATGGGAAGTTGTTTTATATGCAAGTGCTCTGAATAAAAGTTGTGTCAATATCATAAACTATCTTCCATATGCTTAGCTTGATATTAGTGTCATCAAAACAAAGAACTATTATTTAAATCAGAACTCCAGGAAAATATGAAGACACTTCCTTTTTTTCTTATTATCTAGCCAATTGATATCATTACAGCATTTCTAAACCTGAAAAACAAAAATGCAATATATTGCAGCTTATTTATAGTCCTTAAACATTAGGTAGTTTTTTGTTTTTCATTTTCTTTTCTTATATTTTCAAACTTTTTTTATTGATCTATTATCACTTTGGCATATACGCTCCCTCATTTTGGTGTATCAAATGTTTAAAAATGGTTGTGAATATTTATTTGTTTTCATTCAACTATTTTTTGAATATTGTTAACATAGTAAAAAGCGAAACAAGCTTCTTCCCATTGGAAGTACATTGGAACAAGGAAAGAGGAGGTACAGTATATAGAAAAGTGGACAAAGTATCACTATAAGAATACCCAATGTCCCATTGTGTTCTTGCAGGATAGCAACAGATCATACCCAAGGTGTCAGCACTCTTTATTGATAAGAACAAGCTCTAATTGAACTAGGTGCTCTGCTAAAATGTTCAGCCTTTAGACCAGTGTTTTTCAACCAGGGTTCTGTGGCACCCTAGGGTTCCTCCAAAAGTTGCTATGGGTTCCTCGAGCAATGAGCAGTTTGTGCTCCTCAGGTTAGTTAAGGTAACAGGTATTCTTTCTACTGATCATAACACTAATGCCCTGTGGGCCATGTATTGTAAATATAAAAGGGGTTCCCTGGAGACCTGAAAATTATTTCAAGGGATCCCCCTTAAGAAAAAGGTTGGGAAAGGCAGCTTTATATTATTAAATGAACATAAAACACTGGTCTAAAGCAAAACTTTAATTTCACCCTTGGAAAATAAATATATATATATATATATATTTTTAAATATTTACATACGCACACACACACACACACACACACACACACACACACACACATAGAAAAATGTACATGGACAAGGTTGGAGGAATGAATCTACACTAATACCCAAGGGTTCTGCAAGATTATGCCTTAAGGGGGATCCCTTAATTATCAACCAAAAATGACCAACTGTTGGATCATATTGTTAATTTGTACTTATTGTGTACAAATTTAAAAGTCAAACCCTTATATTTAATTTATTCATAATAACGGGGATTTTTCTAAAAGGAATACAATCATAAAAAGCATGATTGTTTTTGTTTAAATCACTGCCTTGAATAGTAACACATTCCAGATTTCTGGAATGGAAAACCTTAATGATCTGTGACAGCCATTGTCCCAGGAGTGCATTGACCAATCAGACAGGAGACGTTCTCCGAGGCTGTTGTTATTAGCATCGATATCTCCTAGGATGTTCTGGTCCCACAGGACGTCTAAAGATCTCTGACATTCACTTTAGGATTTTGTGTTGTTTACACAATGCAGGCATATACACTATATATTACCATATTAGTAATAAAACTGAAACAAATTAATTTTCTCCAAACCATCTGGGCCATCTGATATTTAATAATCCTAGCTCGGGAAGCAACCGATTATGAAAACACATCTCCCAATTTCCCTTATCTTTATAAATAATAAATAATCTTTTTTCCAAATACACAGAATCGGTTCTATCAGTTTATGCAAATGACAGTGTTGCACCATTAAGAAAGCTCTGGGGGTATGCTTGTATGGTTTCCATGGCAACAAAGGCATCAGGGTCTGAATAACACCAATCCTTTTGTAGATATTAGTTGTCCCAATTATATGACACATATGAAATCTACTATTCTATGCCTATTAAACAAAGTAATTAAAACTGAATTAAAGGAGACATAAACGCCAAAAAGAATGACAGTTTGTTCAATCACTGTGATCATTAAGAAATGGATTTAAGATTTTATTCACTGTTTTTGCATATTAGTATTGTGGTTCTGCCACAGCCTCTTTGCTATAGCTTTCTATCTCCATGTACTTGCTCCAACAATGGCTGCACGTTATTTCTCAGTGTGCAGTTCCAGATGGTGAACACAGAGGAACATTACTATTCAATCTACCTTGGTATGACCACTTGTAGTATCCATTGGGAAAGTTCAAGATGGGGGTGACAACAAAGAAGTATGATTTGGGACAGGGACAACTGGATCAACTTCCAACCCATATTCTCACCCATATTCAACACCCATATTCAACACCATATTCAACACCCATATTCTCACTTCTATTAAAGCAAAGTGAAACATAAACAGAATGAAGGGAATGCATATGATCACAGTTCTTTGGGAGTGATAGACTAGTATCAATGAGGTCCTGAAACCACCACATATCAGACCACACACCAATGTGGATAGAAATGCATTCTAGTGCAACAACATCATTATTTTTCAATGTGCTACTATATGGCTATCACAGATCTAGAGTGCCTGTAGTTGTTAAGCTGCTCAAGGTTAGTTTTCATGGGATGAACCATATTATGCACTAATAGTATGTAATGTTATAATATTATAATGTTACTAATAACTTTGTAATGCTGGACCTCCATTTTTAGTACCCACACTTCAAAGAACATTTTCATGTTGAAAATGTACAATGATTTTACAGAACATGGGACTGCCAATGCTAGAATGACCATAAACCAAAAAAAAAAAAAAATTGTACTGAAAGCATACAGTAGGCTAGCGCAGGGGTCTGCAACCTGCGGCTCTGGAGCCGCATGAGGCTCTTCAACCTCCTTGTTGTGGCTCCCTTCGGCTGCCGCGGGGAGATCTCTGATGGGGGATCCCCTTCCTCCCAAGACACTGCGGAGGAGGGGGATTCCCTATCCGGTGTTCTAATGAAAAAAATCTACCAGTGAAATAAATCTACCACGGGGCGTGTACAAATGGGTGTGTACAATGACATCCCCCTCCTTTGAACCCCAATTCCTCTGGAATGGGGAGATGTACAAAACCAAAAATGTAGGTGCAAGTGGGGGACATCTGTGACTAACACCCCCTAAAATTTAATTGTTAGGCTATCATCAGAACATAAAGAACTCTGCCCATCAAAAAAATCTACCGTTACACATTGCTGGAGGCACCTGAACCCCAATTTCTCTGGAACAGGAAGGGGGTACAGGTGAATAAAATTAGAAGTGCAAGTGGGGGACACCTGTGGCTAACACCTCCTAAAAACTCCACCCATCAAAAAACCACTACCCTGTTACACATTGTTGGAGGCTTCTAGAAACTAAACCCCAATTTATCTGGAAACGGGGGTACAGGTGAAAAAAATTTGAGGTGCAAGTACGGGACACCTGTGGCTAACACCTCCTAAAAATTCATAAAAACTCTGCCTATAAAAAAAATCTACCCTGTGACACATTGCTGGAAGCATCTAGCATCTGAACCCCAATTTCTCTGGAACAGGGGGGGGGAGGCGGTACAGGTGACCAAAATAGAGGTGCAAGTGGGGGACACTTATGGCTAACACCACCTACAATTGAATCGCTAAGGCATCGTCAGAAAATAAAGAACTCTGCCCATCAAAATAATCTACCCTGTTACACATTGCTGGAGGCTTCTAGGACCTGAACCCCAATTACTCAAGATTGGGGGGTACAGGTGAACAAAATTAAAGCTGCAAATGAGGGACACCTGTGGCTAACACCCCTTAAAATTTCATCGCTAAGGCATCGTCAGAACATAAAGAACTCTGCCCATCAAAAAAATCTACCCTGTTACGTTAGAAGCCTCCACCTTCCAATGTAACAGGATGATACGTTAGAAGCTGGAGGCTTCTAGGGGCATAGTTCAGTGTTTAATTTATTTCAAAGTAGGCCTACACATGCACACTTGTTGTAACAGGTAAAATTAAAAAAATATTAAAACTTTTAAAAGTTTATAAACTGTGTTATGTTTTGTGGCTCCAGATTATTTTTCATTAGTGGAAGAGGAGGCAAAATGGCTCTTTTGATAGTAAAGGTTGCTGACCCCTGGGCTAGCGGATGTAGATCTAATCTAATCTAGCAGTGTTGTGTCTGGAAATCATATTAAAAGCATTTCCCAGTAAAGGTTTTTCTGAAGGTCCTAGAAGCAAATACCGAGTATGTTTCTAATTTCCTGTAAACATAATGCAACTACAACAATAGACAAAGGCTTATCCTACAACATTTAAAATACCCAAAGGGCCACTAAAGGTAGATGCATTTAAATATTTACAAGTTCAATTAATATGTTTTACCCCTACTATTATAACATTAGTGATGTACACAGATAGTATTTATTAGAGTATATAGATCCATTAGTTCTGGAATTACCTTACTGGTATATTTTGGGGAACACACAAAAACAAGCAAAATGATAGTGCTGAAACTGATGCTGAAATTACACTTTATATGGGATTTTACAAGTATTTTAGAGGATAACTAATTCCTTTTTCATTAAAGATCAGTGATTGAGGATCGGTAAAAGGTGATTTTCCTGCGTATACAAATATTGCCCAAAAGCTTACAATCTAAGGCTCTGGGGTGAAATTATCCCTGGGCTCCTTTCCTAGCATCCTGCCACCTCTCTAGGAGGACCAAAAGCTAAAAAATCTCTGCGGTCCTGTACATCATTTAAAAAACTCAGAACCTGGGTATACTTAATATGCACATACCAACCTTCACCTTTTCAACACTTATTTTAAATGACCACTATTGTATTAAACAGATTCAAAAATTGCAGCGATAATACCATCGTAAAAAATATATATATGGCAGTTTCCATTCAAAATGCCATAATAATACTTAAACCTGCTGAAGTCTAAAAAAAGAAATTTTAACAAAGGAATCACTGAACCACATAGTTCAATGTATTCAAAGGCTATATGGCTTTGTGTATCCCACATTGCAAACTAAAATTAGAAAAGAACAACATGACCTACTTTCTGATCCATAATTGTTTTATAACTTGAAAAGCCAATCACAACATTCCAACCAAAGTTTATTTATTTATCACATAATGGGTGAAGATGGATACTGACATAATTTGAATACTCTGAATTATTTTGCAATATAATACATAAGAACTTAAGCAAGTTCTGTGTTAACAAATAATATCATCTTGTAGGGATCAACACAGAGCCAGCCAAGAATTGGGCAAAAGCTTTCCAACCATCATCAAAATATTACAGCTGCACAAGCTCATGCTTTAGACAGTGCAAACCCTGCTGTGTCTATTGAATAGCAAAATTCCAAAAAAGTAAGAAATTATATCCCCCAAAGCAAGATCTCACTGAAAAATAATATAGGTTAGCAGCCTTGTGACACCTCAAATCTTCCTAGTTAACGAATCATCCAATATTCTATGTTCAGAAAACATTTGGGGGTCCAACATCAACACTATAAGTAGCATCTCACCTGCAGCTGTCCACAGGAATGGGGGGAACGTCCAGTACTACCCATTGACGCCTGCTGTAAAATGTTCATTAAGAAGAAGTGCAGCTAATGGGGCAGACGAGCAGCTAGCGAGGTGCCAACTGCCTGGAGGGAGCTGCTGGGGCACACCTGGGCTCACCATCTCAAAAAGCCATAGGAAGTTGCAGCCAGAGTCATACATTTGTGACCAAAGCCAAGAGCTACACAGATACCTGGTTTTACATGCTTGTGCACTCTTTGATCTGGCAATTTAGTCCAGGAACAAAGATGGCTCCAGCCTTTTGGAGAGAAAAGCAATATATTCCTGATGCTGTCTACATTACCCCTACAAATGTAATCCGCATAGAATCTACATACCAATGTAACCAATATTCCGAAAGCAAATCAGTTAATTTAGTATCTTTATTTAACAATTTTATTGAGAACATTTTAATGTTGAGAAATTCAAGTATATTCAGAAGCTTACTACAATTGTCTTCATATGCACAGCTTTCAACTATGCCTCATTTAGAAGGGTTGGAACTCTTTCAATCAAATCCATCATTCCTACTCTGCTGTCCCTCCTTATGGGCTAATGTATAGACCTCTAAATTGATGTAAATTATTTAAATCAACATGATCAAACATGTTTAATGCACTTTAGCCTATCATCAGATCTCTGAATTACTGTATTTGTTATTTTGAAAAGCAAGCAATAATGAAACACACTTCCCATTTAGCCAAGCGTTTCCCTATAATAAAGTGTAAGTAAATTATCACATATCTCTTCAATAAAAAATTACCCATGGGCCCAACTATTAAAGCTGTTCTCCGTCTTGCACACAAGGATTCTAATTAGTCCTCCAAGTTGTCACCCTAAACCAGTGTTTCTTCACTTGTTAACATGGGGGAACCATTGAACTAACTTTCAGGTCTTCAGGGAACCCCAACTATAATTACTATATCCACAGCTCACAGTACATTAGTGTGGGGATTGGTAGAATGCCCCCTACATTGCTGGGCAGAGGGAAGAATATCACTCTTATCAATTGCCATAAAAATTATTGGTGTCAGTTGAACTGACCTCAGAATCCCAAACTGCTCATTGCTCAAGGAACCCCTAGCAAGCTTTGGAGGAACCCTAGGGTAGCATGGAATCCTGTTTTTAGAAACAGTGCCATAAACTATGTAATGAACAGGATAAGGTGGGTTTAAATAGTTATCAAAAACAGTTGGGCTGCACTGACACTGCTCAGTTCACATAAATGCTATGTGTTGTCAGCCTACAAGAGGTCTTGGGAGCACAGTGATTTTTTTTTTTGCCCTGGCATTCCACATGTGTCATACAATTTCATGTGTAGTAGGTGTATGTAATGTGCTTACAAAGTTTGTGCTGTTATGTAGCACACTCTTTAAATCTCAGAAAGTTGGGAGGTCTGTCTCATGCTTTTAAAATTATAATATTTTTTTACCCAAATTTTAACTGGATAAGCCTATTTCACCATGATGACTGTAGTATATACAGAGCCTGCTGTTTTTTGACCCCCTAAAATTGGTTGTAAATGGTGTTAACAATTTCCTTTGGTATGTACTGTTGGTGGTTTGCTTTGATGATTATCTTTATTATCTGTACTGAGGGTTAGCAGTAGTTACAGTGGTTTTATCATGCACACTGCCTGCCTGCCATAGTACAACACAACTCCTCCACATCATAGTCATCAACAAAACAGCTATCATTAATGGACCACTGATTCACTGTGAATTCTCTTCCCCTATAAAGTCAGCCTATATAGCTTTCACAATGGGCTGCTGTGGCTACAGTTAAGCCCTTGCTCTTCCAGACTTGGTCTGCATAAACCACACGCAGAAGTGATGCCACAAAAGCATCTTTACACAAAGCTAAGATTCTGCTAAAGCGATGCTGAGACTGGGCCAGACATTAAAAACTAAGAATTTAATTCATTAAATTGTATGGAAACTCTAACAATAAGCTTCTCTTATTTGAACACTTCTGGTCTGTTGAATATAGGCTTGAAAAAGTGTATATGTTCAAATAAGTACCAAAAAATGATCGTTTCAGAAATGTAAAGTTGCTGTATGTCTAGATCTTATTTCCTTTTTTATCTCAAGTAGAGAACTTAAACTATGTACACAGGTTAAAATATTGTTGTTTGCGACAAATGTGACCATGATTATAATAATAATCCAGCATATGTACAGTGATCCTCCACCTTTGTTCATCAATCTGTCTTGGTGGATCATAAACTACCAACTGAGGGTGACCGCTGTACTTTCCCAATAGAGAACACAGTGGGGCACCCCTTACTCGTCCTCCCCCCCTTTCCATAGAATTGAAAGGTGCCATGCATACAGTGCTATTTTATTCTACTGTCACTGGAGGAAATCAGGACAGATCATTTCCAGTAACATTAATCTAACGTATGTACATGGCTTTAGCTATGCCAGTCTTTATCTAGAAACTACAGATCATCCTTCATGTTGTACAGATGAGATTGTAGATGGGTTTGGGTAGTTTGCCAAGAGAAAACTCCCCAGGGCTGACACCAATTACTATACAAAATTGCTGGGTGTTGTCAGGCAGACCATTTTTTTTATATTTGTCTTTATCTGAATTTACTTTAAACAGAAAATATTTTGAGAATTGAACATTTACATTTTAAAAAAAAAAATTTGTATTTTTTTGTGAAACCATACTGTAACTGTTATTTCATTTTAGGCAGCACAATAGCCTGAAATTAAATGTGACAGAGGCTAAACTATGCGTCTGACCTGTCTTCAGAATGAATCACCATAACAAATAAAAAATGCCTAGAAGTGTCTAGAAATGATTTGTACAGTTGATAATATATGCAGAGGATTGGTTGAACAGTCATGGTATTTTATTGCATTGTTTATTTCTGCCTAGTCCCATCCATCCACTACAGTCATCAACTCTGTCCAGTAGAGATGGCAATGTCTGTTGTCAACGGGGTAACTAAAGATTAATGAGCTGAGTGAGATTCACTAAATGAACTATAAATTTTGAAATGTCTTTATACTTCTGTACATGCATCAAAAAGGAAAAGGAGCTGTGTTTAGAACTTTGCTAGAATATTGTAGTATTATGCCTAAAACTTTAGCAAACAGATAAATAAATATAGAAATAAATGTTCTGTTTGGCATGCCAAAATGTTTGCAAGAATTTTGCTTAATGAAGTTCACTAAACAGGTCTTGTCTTCTCCCCAGTCTGTGACTGAATGGTGAAAATAAAAGCAACACAACAATGAACTCACTTGTCCAGGTATTATGAGTCCAAAACAGTACTTCCATGGTCAAAATACAAATTATGTACGGTAACAAATTGTCGCTAAAAATGCTTCTTAAGGCTCCTTTAAATTAATAAAGCCAATTGCTCATTATTATCTGTGCAAAGTGATTTGTGATGTCTTTATTTTTTCAATGCCCTTATTTATATACTAGGCTTTACTGACAATATTAGCAGCACAGAAAAACCCAGACGACACAATGGCTTATTAGCCTATAGCACTTGAAAACCAGTTTTAAATTTACACACAACCTCTATGGAAGATTATGTTTTCCCTATGTTTAGGGACTTTTCCCTTTTGTTCCCACATCCAATAATCATATTGGTAAAGTAATTTTCCCCTAAATGGCCTTAGACTATATTAAAGACATATGACTATAGTAGGGACATTAGATTGTGAGCCCCTATGAGGGACAGTTAGTGACATGACTATAGACTCTGTAAAGTTCTATGATAAATGTCACAACTATATAAATCACTAAATCCATACACCTTCCCATTGTGTGCTATTCTTCTTCTCCATTGTCATTGTTTGTGTCTGTCTGTCATTTAAAACCCCTACTTACAGTATGCTGGCACTTTATACATAGTAATAGTAATATTGTATAAATGCATTATTAAACACTTGATTGTTGATAATGCATGAAAAACTATATGTGACACGGTGTAAATTTAGTGTTAAGGTTAAGAGGGTTATTGCCTCTGAAAAAAAACAGACCTGCAAACCTAAAAATGTCTATGTTTAGTTGGGTTAGGTATTTACTATCCATATGTATAACTTAAGTGATTGTTGTGATAGGAGTTTTTCTTGAGATAGAACATAATGGATCACATGATGAAAATGGGAAAAGCCTTTCACATTTTAGTTCAATATTACAAGACAGACCTTGTCAAAACATTGTGAGCTTGGATGAGTGTCTTGTGGTCTGCATTTCAATGTTCTTGGGAGCATATAGGACTACTGGGAATTATTCCTGGGAAAAATATGCTACTGAGAACTCACATTCAGTAATTTATATGGTACATAGGGCTCTCAGTACTGTTAGCATGCGATTTTACTGTAAACAGAATGGTAAAAAGCATTTGTTGAAAATATTCTAGTGATTTTTGTTTTTCAGAACATGACTATTATTTTTTATTTCAAAATACCAGAAATTTCATATTTGTAGAAGAGGTATTCTAAGTAATGTGAAGTGTATTCCAATAAAAATGTAAATGAAAAAATGTGGAATAGGCAGTAAATAGCGATGTTTCTCAGAGTGAGCAAGTCCCAGAAAAACATGTGCTGTATATTGTTTGAGCATTGCCTTGGGCCTACGCAATTCATAATCTGCCACTGTTTAAAACACATTTCACGGTTATGACTAATGCTTTTATCTTTCTATCCATGAATGTGTGCTTGTTCTACTGCTATATGTTTATTGAGTTATATATATTTACTCTTTTTTTTTTTTGTTATGTTGTATAGGATATGTAACTCCATGTATCTTTTTCAGTTTGTAAAATACAGCACTAAAACTGGGAACACAAATTTACAAATTGTAGTTATAGCTATATAGATTTATACTGAAATGAACTGCTTTCTATTCAATGCAACATACAGTTACTGAAGTCTTGATCCACTAAAATGAAACTGTGATGTTTATTTTAATATCAGATTTAAAGACTTGAGAAGTTTTTTAGTACAACATTTATGTGTAAATTCTAAAAAACAATGACCTCTATGGATGCCTTGGGTAGTTTCAATGCTGTGAAAACTTGGATTCCCCACTGCACTCCTTCTTCCCGACACTTTTCAGGTCCCTGTACTCTGCAGTGTGCAGGATGGGCTAAGGCTTCCACAGGGGAAAAAAGTTGATTTGAAATGCTGCAGATATTTATTATGTCTGATCTCCTTAAAGAAGCTGATTTAAACTTACGTAAACTAAAATAAATGTTACGCGATCTCACAGTGCGCATGTGTGAGATCGGGTATGACGGAAAAGCTTGAAGTCTTCTGGAATACCCCAGGAGGCTCTGCACTCCTATCCAGTCTTTACCGCCTCGGCAAAGACAGAAAGGAAGGGCGATGGCCTTTCTTTTAAGGTATTTAATTAAATAAAATCACCCACGTTTACTTTATTTATATAGAAGAGTTATCTACCCTTTTATGTAAACTAAAAATTGTGGTGATAGGTCTGCTTTAAGTGTAAATTTGCCATATTCTACATCTCTTGGCCTGCCAGTGCTGCTTCTAATTATAAGGCAATGGCATAGTGTTGTCAGCATGAAACAGGGAATGCTGTTAGAGAAAACATAACACCATTTACGGGTAGAAACTTTGCAACAGAAACATACAAACCATGGAAAATTTTCTTACGTGTATACAATAAGGTATGATGGAAAACACACAAAAAAAATAGAATAGAATGGAAATAAATATAGAACATAATAGAAGTATGTTGGGAGAGAGGGGGTAGGATGCAGGTTATTTTTGCCTGGAGATAAGCTTTAAGCTTTTGGAACAATATCATAATGCTGACAATTCTGATATAACAACTGGTGTTACAAACGCAAATAATATGATGCAGGAAAATTGAAGCGTTTCCTTTCATTATATTAATGGATATAATGGGAATTAAAATTAGAAAAATAGAATAGGAAAAAAAAAAACAAGAAATGCCTGGACCTGTCACCAACACAATAGAATGCTCAATATTCTCATAGCAACTTAGCAGAAAAGATAACAAGATAATCCTATATACCATACACGTTTTTTGACTTCCAAACATGGATATATACTGTATGTGTTAATAAAAGCTTCATATATAGCAAGATGTCTCTGTCTCATTCAGAGAGGAACATTGCCATCCTGAAGAGTACCCAATCAATTGGTAATCCACTCTTGATTACCTGCCATACTGCTTTATCAAAGTTTGTCTTAAGGTTCTTTAATATTGACTCTCTTTGCTGCCATTTACGCTATACAGGCTATCATTATCCTAATACTGAGGCTGGAGTGTGTTTACTTGTACCTAATCTATATATGCAACCCAGGATTTACTTGGAACTGATTTTGCCACTCTTTCCAAGTTTGTTGGCTATGCAATGTCTATCTCTGGGTAGTGTTTCTAAAATAACCATTTAGTATTTAGAAAATGGCTGTTTCTGAACTTTTCAATCCCTGTGCATAATTTTATGTGGGTTGCATTGCTGCCTATCAACACTGCAGAAGCCTATTTTTAGAAGGGGTGAACAGGTTTGCCAGAAAACTTGTATATTTGTATATTTTCACACAAATACAGATTTTTTTGAGTTTGCCTTATTTATAATAGTGATAAAAAATCAGCCTTATCACCACTCTATATATTTCCAGTTAGTGTGTGCCAAAATAAACCCCAAATTTATAAATAAAATAGACAATGAATAGTGTGGTATTTAAAAAAAAGAACAAAAAAAATCGGGTTTCCAAAAGTATTTTTTTAAATACACCTATTGGTTTTAACCTTTCTACCTTACTTATAGTACTTACCTATACTTTTGTACATTTGCATTGTATTCAGACATGTGTAATGCTTAAAACAGACTTTTCATGCTTCCCTTCCAGCTCCTACACAAATAATCAATGGGAAGAAATGCTGCTCAAGTAAGTTAAAGCAGAGTTCAATATGTGGGGTAATCTAATGCAATTAGAAAAAATAAAAACAGTTTTTTAAAATGCATTATTTTTCTGTGTGGCCCTTCCTTTTATTCTAGTGCTGGTGCCAAGAAAGTTGCCTTTTTTTTCAAATTCCACTTTTTTTGCGACCAGGCAGGGCTTTATTAAAGAAAGAGACAGGGATGGTCACTTCTGTAATAAAACATACTCACCTGCTTTATCAATCTCTCCAACTTTCAAAATGTTGGTTGAATTTAACGTTCTACGTACAGATTTACAGTCCCTGGCTGGAAGAGTAGGAGATCTAGATGAGCATTTACAACAGGCCAAGAGGAAATTGAGGCTCTCACTCATAGATCTGGGGACTATCACTTGAAAATCAGAAACCTTTATCGTCACCTGGAAAATATGGATAATAAGGGCTGCAAAGCTACTCAAACCTTTTTTAACTGCCACTTGAGGTGCCCTTCCTCACAAGATGTTGGCATCACTATGGTATACCGGGCCTCGAGGCAACCTGCTTCGGCTGCAAGACCACGGGGTGTTTTATGTCACCTTGTGGATGCAGTATTGAAAGATGAAATCATGAAAGTAGCCTGCAACATGCGCAATCTGGAGTTTGTCAGCTTTTTCAAGATTTATCCTGGCATACCCTACAACAACGACGCCTATTGCAGCCGCTCCTCACTACACTACGGTATAACCATATTCCTTACAGATGGGGCTTTCCATTCAGCTTGTCAGCACACAGTGGTGGGTTGACGGTGGTACTGCGCTACCCAGAAGACATCCCCTCTGTTTGCCAGGACTTGAGAATTGCCCTACCCAAGCTCCGGGGATGAGAATCTGAGGATCCTCTACCTCCTTCATCTCCGCCTTAGCAGATAGCCACATTCATGAAGCGGTCCCAACACAGCGTTCGGCATTTCCCCCCACCTCTAGTTCCCCCGGACAGTGGACAGTAAGGATAAGGCCTTGTTTTTTATATCCTTTTCAATATTTGCTGTTTTTCTACTGTTTGTTTCAGGGAATGATGCTATTTTTCTTCCTGTGTTTACATGATATTTTAATGTTTGTCTCATTTCACATTGATAAGTTAGAGGTTGTCGCTGATTCTTCCTTTTGATTGTATTGAAACCGCTATATTGCCTATGTTTGCCGCAGTATAACCTGCCTTTTTGGATAACCACTATTTGTAGAATTCGATGCATCCTTACCAGTTACCTCAGGGTTAGTTGTTATCTCCCACCTTGCTATTACTTTACTTTCTAGATTTATTTTTGATTGCACTAAAACCGTCAAATTGCCTATACTGTATTGATGTTGGATGTCTCAGGGATGTTTTAATGATTGCACTATAACCGCTATATTGCCTATACTTAACGCAGCTTAATCTCTCTTTTGGATATATCTTGATTGCGATATCTCAGGCATTTGTGCTATGTTTTCAGGGATTGATGCTGTTTTCACCTTGCTATTACCTTATCATATCATTTTCATTTTTATATTGTTTTGCTAGTTTAACATTGATACACCAGAAATCAATGTTGTTCACATGACTGCATTATGACTTTTGTATTGCCTGTGTTTAATGATGCATAGTACTCCATTTTTTGGATATATGTTAAATTTTACTTGAAATTTTACTTAGCCCTACGGCTCCTCGGGGGTCCTGCACCGAGTTCAGTTTTACTGGGTGTGGTGGGGGACCTCCCCTTGGGGCTTCCTGGTTGCCTGGCCGCCGAGCCTGGTCAATTTGATTTATGCTGTTGTATCAGTTACTTGGTAGTGGTTCCGGGGACTGCTGGGTCCTCGATCCCCCTGGGTGTATTGGTACGCCGGCCAGGTACTGTTGTTCCCCAAAGGCGACAAACACACCTAAGTCGCTAATGGGTGACTGATTCAGGTTGGTTCATTGTCTCCCCTTACCTGTACCTGTTCCTTACCCCCCCCCCCCCAGGGGCTTTTTGCACTATTTAATCCACTGATGCCTGAAAGTCTTATCAGGGGATGTGGCAACCCTGGAGAGATAAGGAACTATTCCATTTTAGTAACATTCTGCATCCAGTGGAGAGAAGATTGCTCTGTTTTTCAGACCTTCAGGCTAAATTTGAACTCCCACAAACTTCCCTTTTTTTTTTGCATACCTACAGCTTAGACATTATGCCCTCTCCCTCACTCAGATGCCCAGATTTACAGACATCACCTCCTTTGATAGAATAAGTATGGATGGTCCCTATACTACAGGTCGTACTTTTTCTATCTACCGCCTCCTTCACAGGTCCATACAAAGGACCTCTACCAAATTTGCATATACGAGTACCTGGGAATCTATCTTAGGTACTTTGGACAGTGATGAGTGGTCAGATATTTGGGAAGCGGCACATGAAAGCTCAATTTGTACTTTGTACAAAGAAAATTTATACAAAATCATATTTAGTTGATACCATACACCAGATGTATTGCAGTTTGTTTCCTTCTGTGGACCCTATTTGCTGGCGATGCGGGACCCAGAGGGAAATCCTGGAACATATTTTTTGGTACTGTCCCATTATTCAGAGTTATTGGGACCGTGTTAACAAGCTGCTCACGGATGTGGTCCAACAACAGATTTTATTAGATCCGATTAATCATTTATTGGGGCTGCCCTTCATGGGTTTCCCAAACCTGCCAGTAAACTTGCTACCCATTTTAGTAGCGGCTCATACCCTGATTTCAGCCAGATAGAAATCTAATTTGCCTCCCTCAGTGGAGGATTTATATATTTGTATTTAAGATGTTCAACTGATAGCATATCTTACAGCTTTTCTTCAAAACAAAGTGGACAACTTTGAACTGATTTGGGAACCCTGGGACACTTATTACTCTCAGTTACAGATTTGGGGAGCTGTTTTGAATACTTGAACCTGGAATATTCTCACTACAGTTGCCCCATCACCCCCTCCTTTCTCTCCTCTTTATTTCCTATTTCTGTTACTGTAACTTTTTGTTCTGTGATTAGTTTTTTTTTTGTTTGTTTTCAGCAATACTGTTTGGGATTTTGTTACTTCTTTTGGACTCTACATCATTTGAATGTAGCACTTGCTACTTCTGGACATGGACATATACTTTGTTTGGACTGTTCTTGTTTATGTACGTTATCTTCACATCTTGCTTTCTGAATATTGATTGAGTGCCTGGCACCACCTGCTCCCACCTCCTCAGCCATTACTGGGGTGGGCTTAGTGGCCCCTTAAACTCAACCAATATAACCCAAAAGTAGCCCTATATCAGAGCATCGAAGCCCTCCAGGTACCCTGGCGCATGCAAAAAACCTACTGGATTGGGTATGCAGTAATTCAGGTGTGCTTTAAACCATCTCAATGAAAGATGTCCCATGTGACTATCCCTAGAGTGAGTCTGTCCAACTCCAGTCCTCGAGGGCCAGGATCACTGAACATTATTAGTATCTCTCTAACAAACAGCAGTAAATTTAGTAAGGCGTGGTTTACTAAGAGTCAGAAAATGCCTCTTTGTGGCCCTTGAAGTCTGGAGATGGGCAGCCCCAATCTCTAGCCATCATAGCTTGATTATTGATTTTGTCACATGGTTGACATGCACATGGCAAAAATTATTAAAAAGGTACAATAACATAAAAGAAATTAAAATACTATGAAATATTATATTAAGCATCCATCACTCAAATTTATTGATAAAACCATTTTTCTAGATAAATAAAACCATTAATGGAGAAATAGCTTGGAAATTCCTGGCTTTAATACACACAATAACATCCATTTTTTATGTTTTGGGGAATTTCGAACAAAACAAGACGTCACACAATAAAAGTACTGTGCTTTTTTCCAGCATTAGGAAAATGGAAAGAGCTGGACATGTAACAAGTATTTCAGAAGTTTCAAAACATTCGTCTATTATTTTTACAACTATTACTATGAAAAATAATGATCGGTTAAATGGCACAAAAATCAACATTTTTTTTTATTTTTGGATTGATCCTGAACAAAATGGTGTTACTTTCCCCTGCTTACAACAATGTATACTGTTAGACCCGAGCACCTTTATAAAGCTGAACAATGCAGTAAATGACTGGAATAGGCCCTTGGAATAGGCTACTGTATACTTTGTGAAAATAAATATAAGTCCCTGGATTCAATGCAATTATTTTCAATATAATGTGAAATCAAATGTCAATCTAAAAAACAGGAATGGTGCTTTGGGTGTTACCGGTTGCTGTAGATCCATTACTGCAAATTATTGCCTGCTCGCTGAGAATATAGGGCTATGTTGTAAAAATAACAAGTGTTCCCCCATAGAATATTTTATTATCTCGCTAGCAGATGTTACTGCAACCAGTGGGAATTACAGTTCACGACAGGCTACACATCCACATACATGGCTTACTATCATATTACATATAAAGGCGGCAGAGAAAATGGTCACAATAATGGAGCAGATGCTGGGGGAAGACACTGTAGAAAAAGTCTCACACAGCATAATGTGACAGTGTTGGGGAAATCACAGGCTTCCAATATATAAAGCACAATCAGCACCATTGAATGTATACTGATTATTATACAATGCTGTGAAAATGATGACAATAAGATGTATATACATCTGGATCCGAGGCAGAGATTTATTACAGAAAAATGGCACAGGGGAAGAATCATCAAATATTTTTTTTAATTTAAATTGAAACAATGTGAAGGATTTTAGGACCCCTGTGGTTAGATGAGACCCTGGGCAGAGAATTAATCTTCTTATGGGAGAGCCGGCACTGATTACTTGGCTGATCCCCAGCATTCGCCATGCATACGGTGACTCCCACTACCAATGTACAGGGATGACTAGGTGGTCCCAGGAATAAATCATTGACAATCACTGACATTGTACCTGCTATTATGGCATGAGAAAATAGAGACAGCACACATATAGAATATAATAGATCAATGACATTTATTTGGCCAATATTCCCTATTTATTTAGCATCTATCATGTCACCGTAAAAATACCATAATGCAATGATGATCTCCATCTCTTCTGCTTGGAATGCAATGGAGGTCTATGGATCCTGTGCATAGTAAGTGATATGAATTAGTGAGGATAGGGGATAGTACTGTGCACGATAATTGCGATATATTAGAGAATATTGTGATATTCCTGGCTCCTATAGGGGTGCTGATAGCAGTGTGATGGTCACAAGGTGCACATTAAAATGCTGATCACAGCCAGCAGCTCACTGCCTGACAAATGCAGCTCTGCATACAAAGCTTCTCTTCTATACAGACAACACTGATTTTCCCAATTCTCCAGGACCGGTCGTACGATCAGCCATGCCCAGCACTGAATTTTGCTGATCGTCTGCCCTTGAAGATTTGAAGGGTGCACCCCCCCTTCCCCCTACACCTCCATCCCCATCATCACCGGTAAATGTTTACCGTTACTTACACATGTGAATAATTCCCTAATAAAATGCTCCTACCTTCCTGATGCTGCACTGGACTGGCACCAAAAGGGATCCGAACACCTGGGGAAGCCCCCTCCCCCTGCTCAGCTTTGCCTGCAGTCCCAGCCCAGCCAGCACTCTATGCGGCGATGGTCCCTCCCCGCACTGCTATTGGAGGAGCTGAGGCAGAGCAGCCCGGGCCGCGCTCGCTCATTGGCTTAGGGTGATGTCATTTCAAGCCTGTCGGAGGAAGGATGCTAGAAGAGGCTGGCAGCTGCAGTGTGTCCGCAGTCTCAGGACTTGATGGCTGAGCCGGTGCATGGCTGGTCACCTTCATTGTAGCTGCTACTATGGGTGGTACTAGGAGAGCCTTTAGCTATAATAATGAGCCCGGATATATTAATGACCAGACAAGAGCACCACTGCAGGAGTAATAGGATGTTGTCCTAAATTTTAATGATCCTGATTCTGAATACAGAATACCTCCTTCCCTTATCTGCATGACATTCATATTCCCCAGAGAATGGAGAAGGGGAGAGAACTGTAGTTCACAGAGAACTTGTCAGGGCTGACACCAGGACCTGAGAGAGTTGGTACAGCATAAAAACAATATATCAGTAACAATGGATGTTTATTCTAATTCTGGAAAGGAGTATAATAAACTTTGTTCAGTTCTATATGTAACAGGTATAAATATGGAAATGGCATTGGTAGAGTTTACATATACTTTAGGAGAACTGGGGACAAAGAGCATGTATAAAACAGATTTTGTTAGAAATCATTGTCACAATGAGTGAATGGACAGATAAAAAAATTCACCAATTATTGGATGGGAAGAGCAGAAGTTCATAGTTGCCCTATTTAGGCAAAATCATTTGGTAAGAACACATTGATTTTTTTTTAAACCCCATCCATCCACCTATAACATGTGATGTTAAAGATCATACAATCACTTTATTTGTTAAGTGCCCACAAATCATGGCCAGTCTGCAAAATGTAAACAGCTTTATTACTAACAAGGTTGGTTTGCTATGGACTTTCTGCACCAATGTCCAAACATCACTAAGCCACAGCCAATATAACCTAAAAGCGAGACTTTTCCAATGTTTTGGTTTTAAATGACATTATTATGAAATGTGAATACCAAGTCAGGGTTGGTTTTAGGGTAGAGCAAAAGAGGCAATGGCCAAGGTCCCCCACCTTCTTCTGGACCCCTAATTGAAAAAATTGATCTGGAATGCTGTGCATTTGGGGCCCTCACTGAATGTAAAGGATTCCATAGACTGGTTCTTGGAATTGTAAATGCAGTGATAAATGTCTATACATGGTTTACAGGTTTTCTAAAAGGCCATTTACCATTTTAGTACCAGTGAGCCAATCACATTTTTGTTACATTTTTTTATAAGTTGATGCAGAAATGCAGCATCATCTGGATATTTACAGCAGAGAAGGACATTACTGTACGCATTAAACAATGTTAGATTAGGCAAATAAGACAAATTTAGTTTTAAGGACAGAAGAGATTTTCCTAGAGAAGGTTGTTTTGTGAACTGTCAGGGAGATTATTTATCACATCCTACCCTGAAGAGAGACATGTTATTTCCAAACATACTCATGCATACTCTAACATGAAACCTCTGATAATTCTTCAGCCTTTTATTACTTTAAAACAATTGAATTTAAATCTGGTATTTACAAATTTCAAAGCACAGACCTTCAATTACCTGTCATTTTAGACACAAGGTGAGCCATACAGCCATCACTGAAGTGCCCACATGTAGACAAGAGGGCTGCATGAGATAATTAGCACTAAGATATTGCTTTTTATCAAATGACAATTGTTTATAATACACATTTCTTAAGCAAACTAAAAGTCAGTTAGAACTTATAGCTACTTGAAATAGATTTGCAATGAATATGAAAATAAAGATTCTACCTTGTCACTTTGTAATATATGATTGTTCTGCAAAGTCACCTCTTTTTTTTTTCTAGCTTTTCTTTTCATATCAATGCCATGAAAGTATTTAAAAACATATTGACAGAATTGTCTTTCAGTATGGGCCACACTTATGAAGGCACTTATGTTCTCATGATTGAGATGAGAATGAAGTTGCACACAAAAAGAAGTCATGTCCTTTTTACAGTGAATCAATCACAAGTCATGCTACACTACTACTGCACGGCTATTTCATTTTGGATACCTTTCTCTTTAAAACCAAGCAGACAAGCCTTCCATTACACTCCATTAAAACAAGTTGGACATATGCACTACTACACAAACTTCCAGCCTAAATTAAATGATTCCTGGTCCAGAGTAGACCATGCCAGCATCAGCCAACATCATACTCTACAATGCATTTGTGGAATCTTTCTTGTACACCAGATGGCTAAGTACTGGAACAGTTGAAAAGACTGAATATAAAAAACAGTGTTTTATAGTTGGGAAAAACAATCTAAACAAAATCCTAAATTGTTTAAGATTTGAAGGAGCTGCTGATTTTCAACATAAGTTTTGTATTAGTTACTAAATGTTCTTTTATTATATATTTTAAAAAATATTATATCAATTTTCTTTAATTTAGGATTACATAGTTTAGCACATAGTATTGCCAAAGTGGCTTCCAGGTCTGTGGTTAATACGCCTTAACATTCACATCAAGAAATCCTGGAAATTGTTCTAACCAGGCTCTGGATAATATACCCTTTTTTGTCAATCTGAAACAAAAGGCTTTGTTTACTCAAACCAAATGCTTCATTTTACATTCTTTGCAATATTTACTAAGTCAGTTTTGTAATATAATGAATATGCTATATATCATTATCATTATTTCAAATTAAATATTTAATTAACATTGTAAAGTTATTGTTATCCATGTAAACCAAGGCTGGTCAACTTGAAATGTATTATCATGAACTTCAAGAATTTGTAGCTTCTGTTCTATTTTTACTTCCCATCTGGCCTGGACCTTTGTTATGGGACAAGTAACTGCTTGTTACTATACATTTAGCCCTATTTGAGGATATTTATTTGATTTCCAATTCTGAATTAAAACTTGTGAATGTGTGTGTTATTTTTTATATTTTAGGTTGACAGGTTTTTCCATACATTGGACCTTTTTGCCTTTGTTCACCCTGGTCCTAACTCCTTTTGGTAGTATCACTGGTATGTCTTAAATAACACATTTCCCTATTTAATATCGTAATTTTTATGGTCAAATTTTTATACCCTGTTTTATTCTTGATATGTAAATAAAGGGTTCACTGGTTGGCGAACATTCAATATATTGCAATAAATGCCCATATGCCACATTCCAAATATAGACCTAATTGATATGTGCAAAGAAACAGGCCTTTACCGGCATATATAAAACTCTTAAAATATTTTATTGGTACATCATATTAAAATATGCATCATAATAAAATAGGGCTGCTTTTAACAGGGCAGAACCCATGGGACATGGAGGATTGGAGGATATGGAGGATTGTTTCATCTCTCCCAGGCAGACTTGAACTCTTCTTGGCTTCTGGTCTCACCATTTGGTTGCTGCTTCCTGTTTATTGGCACTCATCGCCCTGCTGTGCTTCTTTCCTGTGTGAACCAGCTTTGGCGCTTGTAAAGTGATACTAGAATTAGATTTTTTGCTGTATCATTATATTTACTACTCTCATTTTGCCGTATCCTGAAGAAGTGGTGTTACACCACGAAACACTTTGATGATACACTGGCACTTCTTGTGAGACTTACTAAAATGTTTCAATATAATGCTATAATGTTTCAACTATATATTTGATACATAGATAATGTTGATACATTGATAATGTTGATACATTTATGAAGTCCCGTTTCTCTGCACATATCAATTTATTCTTGATATGGTATATTTGTTGGGTTTTAATATTGTGTTTTTTTTTTTTTTTCTTTGTACTTATTCTTTTTTTTATCTTTTCCAGTGCTTATACGAGGGGTGCTGAGAAGTTTCAGGCTTTGCCCAGAAAAAAGAGAGCCAGAGTTATGCAATAACACATTTATTCAAGATATTCCCTCCTGAGACTGATGAACTTGGTACAGCGTAGTTGCAGCTTTAATAGACCGTTCAAATAAAAATCCTTTGATTGGGCGGCAAACCAGCTCTCAGCAGCATCTTTGACGCCAGAAATGTCCTTAAAACATTGCCCCTTCAGGTGTTTTTTCAAATTCGGGAACAGATAATAGTCCGACGGGGCCAGGTCCGGTGAGTAGGGAGGATGGTGGACCAATTGGAAACCCAGGGTGTTCTGTTTGGCAGCCACAATTTTGGACGTGCGCGCAGGTGTATTGTCGTGCATAAAAGGATCCCTTTGGTCAACTTTCCAAGGCGATTCATCTTATTTGCCTCCTTCAGCTGGTCCAGGAGGTTAGCATAATACAGTCCGGTGATACTAGAGCCCTGAGGTAGGTAGTCCACCAACAGAATACCGTCTTTGTCCCAGAAAACTGACGCCATGACTTTTTTGGCCGATTTCTGGGTTTGAAACTTCTTTGGCTGCTGGGACCCACTGTGGTGCCATTCCTTTGACTGTTTCTTGGTTTCAGGATCATAGATGTGGAGCCAGGATTCATCCTCAGTCACTAACATAGCCAAAAAGTCCTGTGCAGCTTCAAAATGGGCCAAAACAGCTTTGGATGCTTTAACGCGTTTTTTTTTCTGATCACGGTTCGGCACCCACTTCGCTGAAAGCTTGAACATGTCTAGGATAGTGGTGATATCAAACCCAACATGCTCCAGTGAGATGTCAAGTATCTGGGCTATCTTTTTTGGGGATATTCGCCAGTCCTCAAAAATCAGCTCATGGACAACATCGCAGGTTGCCGTGTCAGTTGGGGGGCGCACACTGTGGGGCTCATCTTTAATGGTGAAATGCCCAGTCTTGAAACGAGATATCCAGGTTTTGACAGTGCTGTAGGAAGGACACTTTTCCCCCCAGTGTTTGTGACATCTCAGTGTGAATGTCCTTTCCTGATTTTCCCTGGAGAAACATGGGTATGATTTTACTCTGCACCTGAAAAGTCTGTTCCCCTCACTTCCATTAACTAGTGAAGAAGATTAGATCTATTTTTCAAGATAAAACCAAAGCTCATGGAATTTTTTGAGGCCACTGGGTGTGGGGATCGCCACTTTGAATCCCATTTACATTAGGTTGTTGAGCCTTTTGAATCTTGTATTTTCACAAATACATTACTAAGTGCACTGATACATTTATCTTGGATTTCTTCCATCTATTCTGTGCCTCCTATATCTAAACAAGGTATAAAGCAATTTTAAAATACAAAAGGCAGACAAATTCAGAAAAGCATGATGAGAACATCTGACAATCTTGTTCTTAACTCTGATTGTGTTAGAAATCTTCTCAACAGGTATCAAGCTCCAGAAAAAATGTAAAGAGCATTTTGAAGTGATTAAGTAATAGCAATCAAACTAGCTAAGAGTCTTCTGAGTGACCTTTTGCTTTCTGGCCAAATCCTCTCCATATCCTCATATACACTATTATCAAGCTGTGCAGTGCCCAAGCTGCAAGCAGCAATCAGTGGAGAATAAAGATTCAAAGAAATTCTGTTCATTTGGCTATGGTAAATTGCTTTGGTTTTGCCGAGTGACATTGCAAAGTGAACTATTGGCAGTTATAACAAATATGTCTTTCAGCAAGCAGAATTTAGGAGTAAAGTAAAAAAATGTATATATGTAAAACAGACGTAGTTGCATTGTGCATAGTCGCATATATAGAATCAAGGTTTTCCCCTATAATGCCTAAGTGACTCAAACTACGCATATAGGATATAACTTAACATGTCTCAATATTTATATATATATATATATATATATATATATATATATATATATATATTACCACTTTTTACCATGTTTTCTTTTTTTTACAATTTGATTATTACTTAAGGACTTTGGTCCATTCACATTGTGAGCCTGATTTATTAATGCTCTCCAAGGTTGAAGAGGATACACTTTCATCAGTGTAGCTGGGTGATCCAGTTAACCTGGAATGGATTTCTTCAAAGTCAATTGCTTTTTGCTAGCAAATGTTTTGAATCATGGTCCAGATACATTCCATGTTTGCTGGATCACCCAGCTTCAATGATGAAAGTGTATCTTCTCCAGCCTGGGAGAGCTGTAATAAATCAGGTCTTGCAAGTGAATGTGGTAAAGCTCTGCTGACTTCAGCCATCCTATGACGTTTTTTCTTCTACATACATTTCCCTGTATTCTTTGCAACAAGATTTTTCACCACAAACACAAAGCCAGGTATAATATCCCTTGTGTTTGATATAAATTTCCTTTGTAAATTAACCCCAATATTTTTTAAGGTCTCCTGGGCTAATCAACAGATATTCTTTTTGAGGAATAGGTTAACCTCAGTGCAGGCATTAAAGGATGTCAGATGATTGTTTCTGGAAACAATAAGATAAAAAGGGGTACTGTACACACAAAGCTATTCTGTTTAATGGAGAGGGAAGGATGAGTGAGTGGCACCCACTGTACTTTTCGTAATCGGAGATCACAATGGTCTTTGTTGATTGGTTGCTTCTTAATCTGCTGGATTGATAAACCAGTGGAATGATGAAAGACTTTGGAGGACCACTGTACATATTCTAGCCCAATTTTAGCCCAAGACGAGCACAGCTGTTTGTCCCGGGCAACTATAATCTGATGTATGCACATAGCTTTACTCACTACATATAATTGTCTATTAAATAAATATTGATTTTTAAATCTAATTCTGGAACCGTCCTTGAGATTTGTTAACTAAAATATTTATTGACATTTGCACAGGAAATTGGAGTCTTTTGAACTGTATAAGTATTCTGTAGACAATAATGATATCCTTTCGATGGCACAGATTAGGCTGCTTGGCTGCCTCAATGTTTGGCAATAGATCCCCTTATCTTACTCACTCAGCCCCCACCAAGGCAACATATGACTGCATAGTTTTTAGTCTTCATTTTACGAAAATGAAAAATTATACAGACTAGAATCTACATACATCTTTGCAGTTTTTTCTATTGAGGGAGTATTGGGGCATTGCATGTAGCAGAGGTCTATACCACTGTTTGTAATAAAACATATTACATACCATTTGATAAAAATAGTAAAGTATTAGGGGCTGCCTCTGGGCAGTACAGTAATGATGTAATGATACAGTTAAGTGCTGTTAAATTTTGCTAACACTGGGAGG
>NC_092859.1:92222305-92229232 GCF_032062135.1 Pyxicephalus adspersus
TTGCAGTTGCAATGTGTGCAATGTGGTGCCCTCCAGTTCATCAGTACCCTGTGTGTTACATATACCACATATGCTTAGGGATCACCCTAACTCTTTCTGTAACCTAGCATTACCCTTTATGTATTTATTTTTTAACTGTGTAAAAACTTTAACACAAATTATCCTTGCTATAAATCTAACACGCCAACTTTCTTTGATTGAAATGCCATAAAGAAGGGATAGAACCACTATTAGTATTTTAATACTATTCATGCACCTAATGGAAAGATTTTTCATTGCTATTATTATTATGCTGCAAAATAGGGTGACTAAAATCACATGGTAAAATCTGCTCAAAGCCTATTCAAAAACTATGGTTGTGTATTATAGCTCACAAACGAAAAATCAACTGAATTTTCATAGCAATTTAGAATCTTCATTAGAAAGGCATTTGGAAGCACTGTACCAAAGAATAGAAATTCACTGGTTAATGCAACAGGCAGTGCTCGTCTTATGTTTTTACCAAAATTACAAATCACTGACGCACTAAGGTGGGGACTGCAAAACCATATAGGAAACTTCACTCCAAGACATTTCCCAGCAATAATTGACAATTAGTTTCAGCACACAAATGAGCTTTCTATTCCTCAAAAAATGAATTACACCATGTGACAGTTGTGGCATCCCTGCTTTTTATCAAGTCAGAAATACCATGACATTATATAATGTAAGCTACATAAAGCTTAAACAGGAGATGATGTGTAACAGATTGCCTCATTATCAAAATACCAAAAGAGTTATTAACTATAAAAAGCTTTCTGTACAACAACAGCAGAAAATAATAAAAAGATATAATTAGAAAGAAAGGAGAGACGCACCTCATTGTTACAGAGAAATTGCATTACCATTGTATGATACTTTGTAATTTAGGCTTAGTAAAATTTTGCAATTATGCATCAACATTTTGGTAATCATTATATATCCAATTAACCGATAAAAACATTGTTACAGCCTGTTTCAAGTTTTACATGATTGGCTTTAAATTTGAGTATATAAACCTCAAATTGAAATGCTGATGATCTACCTTCCTACCTTCAAAAATATGTAGATTACAGTTCTATTACAGAATAGAAGTAATGATTTATTTTTTATGAGCAGAATAAACAAGAAAAACTTTGACCAGTTACCCAATATATATATTGAACCAATTAGATTATTGATCATCCAGGAACATTCACAGCAAGACTACCATACAAGTGTATGTAACAGATTTTTGGGAAATTTTAAAGTGCTCAGTATCTAAATGTATGGCAAAACAGATATGCTTTCTCCTGTAACACTTGTAGAGATAAAAACATTCTATTCTGTTACAGTCAGTGTGGGCCCCCTTTGTCCTCTATCAGTTTCTGCTTAGTTGTTACAGGTTTCCTATGACACATTATTGGCAGAGGAATCTGCAAAGAATACGGCACACTGCATATGATTCACAATAAAGGTTTGTCACAACAGGGGCAAATGACATTTCCTGTACATCCCCACAGTATAACTGGTTGAGAAATGCTATACTTTAGTGGTGCACAGTTGTGTGATTTTCAGTGTTGTTTCTTTTTGAACACATTTCATCTAGTGTTCAGTCCTTTTGGATTATTTTTTCTTTCTTTAAAATGGAAATTGGCTTGTGGCATCTGAAGTATGTTGAGATGTGTTTGCTATTCAATACATTTGGAGCAATATGACCAAATGATCACAAATCACTTGCTTGAAATTGTACTAGCCACCCTTTAATACAGTATGAATTTATTTTAAGGAGTGCAGTGACATAAAGTGGCACAGCATATGTGAGCCAAAAAGGATGATGATTTTCACATATATCATATATACATATACCAATCATGCTTTATACCAGTCCAACCCAAATGGAGTACAAAGCTGTACCATGTGTAACTCACACAGAACTCATACATTTAAATCGTTAGAAATATGGCACTTCTAAAGGCACACTAATATATCAGCATCTGAAAAAGAAGACTGAACTGCTTACAGGATTTGTTGTTGGGCTACACCTTTATGGCCTAGCACCCAAGATACCCTGGCAGCACGTCTCAGGTTGTCTACCCTTTTATGTATACTCCTTTATGTAAGTGAAATTTCATATATATAAGGTTTGTAGAAATAAAGTGGTATTGTTTTGCTGTTAAAGAAACCTTTTGGACACTGAGGGTAGAGGACAGGTTGAGTTTTGTAGCACAGCAGGCAGGCCTGACTACGTTAGTTGGGATTACAGTACAGCAAAACAATGCGTTGCTGACAACAGTTGTTTAGGAGCTCATTGGATTTATGTCCAACAGCCATTTTTTCTGGACCTAAATTATAGGGAAATATGAATGTATTGCATAAATATACTAATATATAATTTTTTGTAGCCATGACATACACTTGATTTTCTTAAAAGTTAACCTCAGTCAAAGTGTACATTCACAAAAAATTCTCTAAAAGTAACTTTAAATTGTTGGTCAATTCCAATGCGATTTTAAAAGAGTCACAGCATATGTTTGACTGTAGCACTGTAAATTGTAAAGTTGCCTGTTTTGTAATCTTGGCTTTTTTTTCATAGAACAACATAAATTAGTTCTTTGAGCCTTCGGCTAACATATCTGGTGGCACTCAAACAACTCCTATTAAATGAAAAAGTAACAACGTTCTTGTTATACAAGTACATGAACTAAAATGATTCAGTTTATCACAGAAAAGCCAACTACCGTGAAAGTGTGCTGGAGTCTTGGCTTGCTTATTCACATTCCCGCTGGCAATCAGACAAGAGCTGGGAAGGTATTGCAAGAATTACTGCTGTTTCTGCTTCCCCTGGATGTTTTATTGTTTAATTTAATTTTCATCCTAATTCATTGAATTCTATGCAAGTACCATTGTATTCTTCTAAACCAGGTTTTCACATATATTAAAACATTGTTTATTCCCTGATATTTTATTTTACCATGTACAATAACAAGTTTGCATGGGATAATTTACCAAGTTTGGTAAATGAAGTAAAGCTTTGCTGACTTCAGCCATCCAATCATGTCTATGGAACCTCCCCTCCTGTGTCATTGTTTGTATCCGTCTGTCATTTGCTTCCCCCTATTAATTCACAGTGCTGCATTATGGGTTGGCGGTATATAAATGCAGTTTATTATTATTTTTATTATTATTATTATTATTAATATTAATAATTATTAATTATAATAATAATAACCATGTTTTATTATGTTTCCATGTACATGATTGGGAATTCATGGTGGCTTAAAGGTTAGCACTCTAGCCTTTGCGACGGTAGGTCCTAGGTTCAACTCTCAGCCAGGGCACTATATGCATGAAGTTTGCAGATTCTCCCTGTGTTTGCGTGGGTTTCCTCCCATATTCCAAGAACATGCAGTTAGGTTAAGTGGCTCCCCCAAAAAATTGACCGTAGACTTTATTAAAGACATACATAATCCTGTCCCTGTACAAAGCATTGGTCAGACCTCACCTGGAATATGCAGTCCAGTTTTTAGCACCAGTTCACAAAAAGGACATAGTAGAATTGGAGAGTGTGCAGAGAAGCGGAACTAAAGTAATAAAAGGAATGGAGGAGCTTAGCTATGAGGAAAGATTAGCTGAACTGAATCTATTCTCACTTGAGAAGAGAAGTTTATGGCGGGATATGATCACCCTGTATAAATATATAAACGGTTTATATAGAGAACTCTCTTTCCCATTATTCACTTTGAGATCATTACAAAGAACAAGAGGGCACTCTTTGCGTCTGGAGGAAAAGAAGTTTAATCTCCGGATAAGGAAGGGATTCTTCACTGTAAGGTCTGTAAAAATGTGGAATCGGCTCCCTCAGGAAGTAGATTCAGCAACTACTATAGATTGCTTTAGGAAAAAGCGGGATGCTTTTCTAGAAGCACAGAATATAACTGGGTATTAAAGCTTTAAAGTAAAAATAACAGTGACTGTTGATCCAGGGAACATCTGATTGCCTCATGGATTCAGGAAGGATTTTTCCCCCGGTTGAAGCAAATTGTGCCAGGGCTTTTTTTGCCTTCCTCTGGACCAACTATTTCTTATAGGGTTTTATATCTGGGATATGTTTATTTCCCTAGTGGTTGAACTTGATGGACTTTTTTCAACCTAACCTACTATGTAACATACTGTATATAGGACATGATACAAAGTTTTTAGCCTTTCCAAATATACCTTTAGGGATCACTCGCTGATATAGTAAAAAACATATAAAGCTAGAAATAATTCAGCACACAATTGTTCTGATATGGATAAATAGTACAGTAAAAAATAGAATCAGGTTGCCACAAAAGCTTTAATGAACTTAGCTCAATTGCCCTTATTAATAAAAATGTCTGTAAGAAAATGTAGAAGCATTTAGTGTACCGAGGAAATACCACAAGCAGGATATACAGTCATGTGAAAAAATTAAGACACCTTATGAAAGCCTGTGTGTTTTTGTAATATTCTTGGATAGATGGATATTTAATTTCAATTTTTACAATACTAGGCAATTCAAGTAATATAACTAAACAACTAAAAGACTTTTCAAACTTTTCTGTATATGAGAATTCTGCAAAAATTAAATTTCTGGTGAGGAATAAATTAGGACACCCTAACATTTATTCCCACTTAAAATGGCACAATTCACACACAGGTGTATCATAGCAGGTGCAAATGATTAGAACATTTTTACTCAGCATTGTGAAGGAGGTTTCTCATATGTAAACCTCAGACATTTAGTTTGGGTGCTCCTGATTGTTGAGGTGAACACCATTGTGAGATCAAAAGAACTGTTTGAGGCCTTCAGAAAGTTGTTGCAGCTTTCAAGTCTGGTGGAGAATAAGTGGAGGATTTTCAAAACAGCTGCCAACATGCCCAGGCCTGGCTGCCCAAGCAAGTTCACCCTGAGAGCAGAGCGCAAGATACTAAAAGAAATCCTAAAATGTCATCATGGGAGCGGTTGAGCAGGCTCTTGCTATTGTTGATGTAAACGGGCATGCCTCTACAATCAGAAAGAGACTGCACAACTTAAACTTGCATGGGAGAAGTGCTAGGAGTAAACAAGAAGACCAGACAGAACTTTGCCAGAGAGAAAGTGGACAAAGTCGAGGACTTGAATAATGTTCTTTAGACAGATGAGTCTAAAATTGATTATTTGGACACCAGAGCAGAAGGCATGTTTGGTGTAAACCAAATACATCTTTCCAGGAAATGGACCGCATACCAACTGTGAAGCATGGAGGTGGAAGTGTCATGGTTTGGGGTTGATTTGCTGCAGCAGGACCTGGGCAGCTCACATCATAGAATCCACCATAAATTCTTTGTACAGTGCATCAGAGGGTGCTTGAGAAACATGTAAGACCATCTGTAAGAAAATTAAAGCTGAAGTGGAACTGGACCCTGCAACATTACAATGACCCAAAAAATACCAGTAAATTCACCAAGCCATCTAGCTAAAATCTAGGGCACTAGATGCTTGAGCTGTCATCAGGGTTTCCTATTTCTCAGCCAATCACAGAGCACTAGAGATGAATGGGGACAAGTCTCCCCATTCAAGTTAAGTACTGAATGGCTGAGAAACTGAAAACCTCAGCCAATCACAGAGCACTGGAGGTAAATGGAGAGCCTTGTCCTCATTTAAGCCCTAGTGCCCTGCGATGCCTCACTGTCAGGAGGTTTCCCAGGGCTGTGTTCAATAATTTAACATTAAAGCCTCATCCAATTTTTTTTAAACATATTTAACCCTTTCGGGGAATGAGTAAGTTTTTTTTTGTACCCCTGTACTTATTCCCTGAAAGTGTTAAAAGTAAATCTTTTGTAAACGCTTATGTAAAATCGCGGCAAATTGTGGCTATTCGCGGTAAAACGCGTCATAGGCGGTTATACAATTTTTTTAGCGTTTAAAAGTCAAGCTTTAAAACGCTTGAAAAGTGCATAAAAACGTATATAAACGTGGTAGGAACTTTAATATGCATTTTAAAACTGTCCATGTAGACCCAGCCTTAGTAAATTAAAGCAAGTGTAGGATTTACAATCTGGAACGTAAAAGTCCAATGAAATGACTTGACAATATGCCATGATTTTGAGACAAATATTTGTAGTGTGCTGACCTTTTTATTTCAATAAATTTGTATTTATTGAAAAACAAAAAGAATTTAGGTAACAAGGTAAACAAAAGAGTTGTGAGACAAGAACATTCACAGTAAAAGCAATAGCATAGTTTTTACATCAATACAGATAGGATCTTATTAGTTTACATTGCAAAAATATACAACAGTTACATTGAAGAGATCTCTTGTCAACACATAACCCGTTTATTACAAAGAGATGGGAAAGGAGAAATGGGGGAAGTAAGGAGGGGTGGTGGAGGTTGGGGGATTCACATCAGGAAGGAAATGGAATTGAGGAACAGTTTTGGCAGAGGTATGCCAATCTTTGTGCTGACCTTATTAATGAATTTTGTGTTACTTTTTATTTCTTCTTGGTCAGTAGTCAAAAATTTGTTAATCATCAGCTAAAGTGGTCATTTCAGATTTGGCTTTCATTTACAGAAGTAAAAAAGAACAAGGTGTTTGCATTGCACTGTACATGTATAGGAAAACCCTACCAGCGGTAGGTAAAACTATTCTATTTCGGGGAACAGACTCTCCTGCACAGTTTAGCCAGTTTAGCAATGAGCGAAGTGGCATTGATTGTACTGTTCCCATCAGTATATCAATGTGAATGTGTGTTTCGCATTGGCAAATATAAGTACTTGCCTAAATAATGAATAATCCCAGCAATAATAATCACCGCCCACACTCACAGTCAGCAAGTTGTGCAGCAATAAAAGAAACTAGAGCTAATTAAAAAAAAGAGAAGGGGAATTAAAGCTTTCCCAAGAGCAGCCTAATTTTAGCAGCC
>NC_092859.1:92229952-92232195 GCF_032062135.1 Pyxicephalus adspersus
CTAAAACACAGGCATCTCTCTCCTGTGCATGGTGGCAGTTCTGATTCTGGGCGTGACTCTGATTCCAAGCTTTATCAGTTTTGTTCAATCCACTGGCCAATCAGGAAATAGCTTCTTAATTATCCCTGGCTATTTAGCTAGCTCACACACTGCACTGTGTTCGTGCAAGATGTCTCCATTGTGCTGAGCCCCTAGTTCTGTTGAGCTAGATCCTGTTCACCTGGTGTTTAATTCATTGTTTCCTCTGTCCAGCTCCTGCGTTAACCGATTGTTGTCCAGTCTGTTGGTTCCCAGCCAACTTCCCTGTGCTGTTCCAGTGTTCCTGTTTGTCTGTGGATATCCCTAAGTCACCTGTTGCTTCCAGTGTCTCCTGTGTTCCCTGTGCCCGCAGTGGCCCCATGTGTCACTAGTGTCTGTGTCCTGGATCTCTGGCAATTGACCCCTGGCGTGTGACTTGACCTCCCTTGCTTGCTGCCTGCCTCAACCCCGGACTTCCTTGACTATCCTTCTGCTTTGTAATTTGGTACCATGTTTTGCCCAACTTGGTGTGCCCAAGGACCGCAACCTGGCAGTCACCAGCGGCGCAACATTCTCACCATTGGAGGCTCTGGAGAAGACCTGGTTACTGCTTAGACTCTGCTCCTTGGCCCTTTCTCAGGGCCCACACCACCTCTGTGCAAGCTGTGGCGCCCCCTAGTGGTCCTGTCTCTTGGTCTGTGTGTGACAATAAGAAAATATAAAAGTAAACAGTTTTATTGAATTCAGTTATACAATGCATCTGAACATTTTGGCAGAAACATTTTAATCTCACAAGTGTAAAATACATTATTATAGTGATATAGAAGAGTCCATCGAAGCGACCAGGTGGTACATTCAATAAGTCCTTCTCTTTCAGAAGATGAATGATTTTTCTGTGATGAGTAGGTATCTTTACAAGTATACATTTTTCTCTTCATTAATTTTCTGTATCTTTTTTATTTACACATAAATTGGGGAAGGGTCAAGCTGTTTTGCAACCAGCTGTGGTTGCCCTGTCTGTCTCATGCAAAACATTGTTTGGATAAGCAGAATAACAAACAGTGCAATCCCAGAAGTCCGGAGCTATCTTTTTCTTCTATTGTAATTTAGAAGTATTCAACTGTAATTTAATTATATAATTATGAGGAATGGTTAAGATAAAGTGCACAGATGCTTTAAAAGTGATGGGAAAGACCAACCCCTTGTTTTTTATTTACCTTTTCAACATTGTCTCACTACTTCAGTCTACGGTGGATAGTGTGGGAGCATACACAAAGTAATAATTCTTCTATTATGTGTTGGGAATGATAAATGGATATTTAAGCTTAAGCGCTACATCCTGAAAGAAAGAAGGCCGCATGTCTCCCCATACCTAAAAGCACTGGTTGCTTCCCAAGGGCTTAGACAGGGTGAACAGTCTCATTGGAGATTGGCAAAGGTGAATATCAAGGTGTGACACTTCCTTTTTTAGGTAATGTGTCACTTAGTCTCAACAAATTATCTTTGAAGTAAACTGCAGAACGCAAACAAAGTTTTCTCTTACTTTAATATGTGAACTTGGTACTGCATAAATTGTGACTGTAAAAAGGAGAGGCTTGTAAACTTTATTCAGTGTATTGATCACACATTATATAAATCTGACAAAACCAGAAAGATATAATATTGACTCTTACATTTACCTCCTGAAACTAGCTCATCTAGTAGAGGTGAGGTAAGTAACCAATAGAGGCCTAGAGAGTTGGCAGTAACAGCAGATATTATCATCAAGAAGATAGAATAGTTTGTAGCTTGGATCCTTACAACTACATGGTTTGTTGTCTACTTGGTACTGTGGTTCATCATCAGGGTTCAACATGTGGCAGACCAAAATGGCCCATCTGTCCTGATCCTGAAGGTAAAATCTACACTAATGTGTACATAACTTTAAATGAGTCTACAATTCATACTAGAATGTGTTGAAGAAGCAAGTCAGCCCTGCTACACCATCTTTGCTACCTAGGTTTGAAAATTGACTTTAACTCAAAATTAGGAAGTCACTGGTTATCAGAAGTACTCTTATGGGCCCTCAAAATCAAGGAATCTGATACAAGTTTAATTTATTTTACACTAATGTCAAAGGCCTGGGAAGCAAAATAGAAGAGCATTATTAAGCTGGGCTGCTTAAAGAACACTGTGGTTTTAATTAGTACTGTGAAAACATGGCTTGGTTACAGGACAGGACAAAA
>NC_092859.1:92232595-92233405 GCF_032062135.1 Pyxicephalus adspersus
GGAAGGACAAAAACAACTATTTTAAAAAGGGTCAAAGCATCCTCTCATGTTGAAGGCTGTTCTCCAGAATTTCAACTGGTAGCAAATGTTGTCAAAAAAAGGCAAAACAACAATTTATTCCCATATGGGCAATAAATATAAGGCTAAATGTAAAACTTTTGTTATAGATTATCTCTAATGGGTTACATCCAATTGGCAGAAAAGGGATAAAAATATAAATAGAAAAACATAATGAAACATTTCTTTATCATAAAGAATCATCGTAAAAAAAACAAAAGGGCAGCTATAAATGTATTATGTTTTGGCTTTGCTAAAGTTTTGTCCTCCAAGATTCAGCTTTATCATTCATCTATCATTTGCTTCATAAATGTTGTAGATAATATTTATATATGTTTGCAAACAACTCAAAAAAATTCAATCTAAGAAAATGCTCCTTGACAAATTGGATAATTTAAAACTCTTCAAGACTGAAGAAGATAGACTATCATGGATTGAACAACCCTGGAATGGACCTGGTTGAATATTAAAAACATTTGCCAACTAATAGCAAATAATTTTTATGAAATTGGTTCCAGGTCAGCTGGAGCATTTTAATAAATCTGACCATTGTGTTTAGTGTGGATAAATATAAAATAGAAGCCTGGAAAAACAAGCAAGCAAGAATAGACATTCTTATACCAAAGAATCTGAATGTCTATAGGGTAGGTAGACTCATGTAACAACATGTAATGCAGCTTCTAAAGCTTGTTGGATACCCATAATAAGAAAAGGGATCCAGAGAAGGACAAACATAATTTTAAAGAAGCCTTA